>NC_000073.6:41163271-41345771 GCF_000001635.26 Mus musculus | reverse complement strand
TGCAAATATTTCTCCATGACTTTCTCCTGTGTCCTGTCTTCAGCCACTCTGCTTTCCTTGGACTAGAGTCAGGATAAAGTACAGGCTCATCAAGAAAAAGTGGATATTTAGGGTGTTTCTAGCTCTCAGCTTCTAGGGACAATTGTCTTCAGTGACAAAGAGTTTGCAGGTCAATTGTTTCCTTTGCTTTGATTTTTCTGTCAGACTGCTCTCTTGACTGAAGCTGAAATTTTCTTCCATAACGTCATCAATTTCTATGGTCATCACACAAATTAGCTTGGGGCAAACTGAAGGGAAAAAAGAGGAAGGGAAATGGATGAGGAACAACATGGGAAATTGCATTAATTTTTACACAGAGCATTATTCATATAAATTTGTATCAAACTATGTATTAGTCAGGGTCCTCTAGAGTCACAGAACTTATGGGTAGTCTCTATATAGTAAAGGAATTTGTTGATGACTTACAGTCTTCAGTCCAACTCCCAACAATGGTCAGCAGCAGCTGTGAATGGAAGTCCAAGGATCTAACATGTGCTCAGTCCCACATGGCAAGCAGTCAAAGAGAGATAGGGTCTTCCTTCTTCCAATGTCCTTATGCAGGTCTCCAGCAGAAGGTGTAGCACAGGTTAAAGGTGTGTGCCATCAAACCTTTAATCCCAGATGACCTTGAACTTGGAGATCTCCCTGTCTTAATCTTCTGGAACTCATAGCCACTATGCCTCAAGATCACCATACCAAGATCCAGGTCACAAACTTCTATCTCCCAGCCTCCAGATTAGGATCACTGGTGAGCCTTCCAATTTTGGATAGTAGTTCATTCCAGATATAATCCATTTGACAACTAGGAATAGCCGCTACAAACTGTATCTGTCACTTCAGACTGTGTGAAGGGCCTAGGTTCCCCAATTACAATGCTACCAAAGCCAAGCATCTTCCTCCCCACCCCCAATTTAGCCTTAATTTATTTCCTGGTTGGACATTTTCAAGGCTAAATTTCTGCTCTCAAAAATGGAAGAGGTGGTTATTCTGAGGCCCTCTGTGCTATGTGATCAGGCATGATGATATAGCCCCTGAATCAGACCAAAAAGATCATCTTAAGTTGGCAATGTAACATCAGCCATAACAACACAAGTGCTGTTTGTCCAAACTCCTTTTCCCAAGAAAAAACAGACTAATGAACATCAGTCTTGTTTAGCCCACTATTATAGCAGGTTAAAGCAACCCTTAGGAGGTGCAGGAAGTCAGGCAGGTCATTGTGTGAGGTGGAAGCACAGCCTGCAAGGAGAGGGTAGAGAATAAAAAGTTTTTCTCTGGGGTTACTATCATTTGTCTTGGTGCCCATTCACACAAAGCCAGGATTAGACAGGGCAAGAACTAATGGTTCAAATTTTAAACAAGCACTTCCTGAAAGGAAACAAAGGAGGCTGCCCCATGGCAAAGTGATACCTTCATTCCTTCTGGGATATGGAAGGCTATGTGGCTAGAAAGCATTATACAAAGCCTGTAATAGTGGCTGCACACACAAACTCAGACATCTTCCCACAAGACAGTGAAGTATTCCTTTCGGAAACTTCTGAATGCATAGGTGGGACATTTCCTTGGTAGTATCCTCCAAGTGGGTCATTCTGTCTAGTAAAATTCAAAGCTATAGGAAAGTACTCATTGAGGAATTTCATTTCCCCCAGCAGTCTGAGCCCTATGGGCAAAGCGAGGGTAACCTGAGCAACCTGCCATCCCAGAGGAACCTCTGTTCTTCCACTGCTTTCCCACCTCCAACAGACTCCTAAACCATACAGGTAAGCTTCCATTGCCCCAACCATCCTCCCTGCTGGCTGAGCTCTATAAGCCAAGCCAAGCTGCTTGGAGTGTGTGTGTGTGTGTGTGTGTGTGTGTGTGTGTGTGTGTGTGTGTGTATGAACTGCTGCCTCTTCTCCACCTCCATCAGACTCCTGAACCATATGGGCAAGCTTCCCTTGACTCACCTATCTTCCCTGCTCTCTGAGCCCTCTGGGCAAATCCAAGCTGCCCTGAGCTGCTTGCTATCCCAGGGGACCTCCATTCTCCCACTGCCCCTCCCTCCCCTCCATTGGACCTAAGATTCCTGAATCATACATGTGAGCTTCCATTCCCCTACTCATGTTTTCCACTCTGCATGAGCCCCATTGTCCTTCCGGTCTTCACCTCTACTTGAACCCATGACAGATCTGAGTGCCTCCCCCCCCGAACCCCCCCTCCTGACCTCCAGACCACACTGAGTACCTGTCTCCCAGGAGGTCTTCTATAACCAGAAAGACAAGTAAGAGCCTGCCCAAATTCTCACACCAGCTTGGACCTCACAGAGCTCATCATGTGTGGGATCTATCCTGATATGCATAAGCCCCATTGTCCTTATGATCAGTACCCCCACCTGAACCCATGGCAGAGTATTCCCAGACTCTAAAGCCAGTTTGTCTTCTAGAAGGTCAGCCCTAACAAGGTACACAGGGACAAAGGAAGTTTGCTCTCACCAGTGACACAGGAAGCCTGCCCTAACCAGAGACATCACTGACTGGCTCCCAGGGGCCTGCTCTAACGAAGGTCACACTACCTCCAAGGAGGAATGCTCCAGTCCAAGACACCCAGACCAGTTGACACCTATTGCTGTTTTCAACCCCAATAAGCCCATATAAAAACCCACATAATCCAATTATTATAATTGTAAGCTATATGCCTAGGTTGGGCAGAACTAACACTACAATACTTTATTCCCCAGCTATACGACCGACCCCTTACTACTTGTCATTTCTCCTGGCCATGTGGTTCAGGTACATTGCTGCTTCCTCCTTGTCTTCTGCCCTATCTCCTTCCCCTCTCCTCCTCTTCTCTCTCCCATCTCTCTCCTCCAGTCCCACTTATCCCCTCCACTATCCAGTCACAGGATCTAGCCTTTATTAATCAGTTAAAATGGGGAGAAGTTTCACATGAGATTCCCCCAAGTACATGATTGACTGATCATTTGGGGGCAACCCCTCTTGAGGAATCAGAATTAACATTAGAAAACAAACAGCATCAGAAAAACCCACAACATTTCCCTATTTTTGTCCAATTCTCTCAGATATACATTGAACATAATTATAACAATTACATAAATTGTAAGGTATGAAATATAACATCTAGTCTGCCCTACTTGGCAAGTCTTTTATCATCTATCTTAACTAAAAGTTTATAATTCTATACCTCAATCACGTTTGATTTTAACTTGTATTACCATCTAAAAACCATCCTTTCACACCTGGAACATCTGCTTTAATATTAAACGACCTAAGTTCAATTGTGAGACTATAACTAATCTTCTACTCCATCAGAGATTTGAGAGGGAATTAAATATTACATGAATGTGTAAGAAGCACAAAGACTTAGCTTTCAAAACTCGTACAGTTGTCAGAGACAGCTGACTTCCTTGATAGTCCTCAATATTCCTTATAATGTTGGAGCATGTCTTCAGTCTTCTAGTCCAGAACGATGTGACAGACTTTAAATGAAGCAGGAATTATGAAAGATTAGATTACCCCGTCTTGACAGAGCTTAACCGTCAACTATCCTGCATCCATTTGTTCTTTATTTATTTTTTTTTTTGGATAGTATTTTGTCTGTAGATGAAATTGGGGCAATTCTTGCCAAAATTGTAGCATATATGCATGGAGGTAATGATGTTCAATATCAATATTGTAGCATATATGCCTGGAGGTAATGATGTTCAATATCAATATTGTAGCATATATGCCTGGAGGTAATGATGCTCAATATTTTCCTAGAAGTGGAATGGGGGTTAGCTTCAGAAGTAGACATGTCTCATAGTCAAAAGATACGTTAATAATGTAATACCATTAAATGTCATCTTCTGTGGTTTCTAAGTCTGGCTAGCTATCCTAGATACATATATGTTAACTTGCATTACTTAATAATCTTAAACAGATTGTAATAGCAGCTTTTAAAAGGACTGGGTCTATTGGACTTGCAAACTTTATATGCCCCAGTACAGGGGAACACCAGGGCCAAAAAGGGGCAGTGGGTGGGTAGGGGATTGGGGGGGTGGGTATGGGGGACCTTTGGGATAGCATTGAAAATGTAAACGAGGAAAATACCTAATAAAAAAATAAATAAAAAATACCTGACCAAGAAAAAAAAAAGGACTGGGTCTAAACATTGTATTCTTAAGTGATTTGCACTGGCGCAATGCCTATATAAGAGTAACAATAATAATTTAAAATTTTATATCAATATACAAAGATTTGTACCAATGAAAACCTTAAACCTGTATCAGTATATAAATTCTGCATGAATATAAGAAAATATAACTTCATTTCTGAATCAAATATTAAGATGTCTATCAATGTAAGATTGTGGCCATAAAATGTTTTCTTTAAGAGTCAATTTAATAACCCACCCCTATTTGTCTAACTTCTATAATATTGTGATATCCCCCTGTTTTCTTTTCAACATTTTCAACCTTTACCTAAGAAAGGATAGAGAAGAGGAAAGGAAAGATAGAAATTTCTGAGTCTAAGCTCTCTACTTAATTTCCTTCCTGTTCAAAATTAAGGTCATTTCCAAATTATCCCTTAAAATGACAAAATACATTTATAACATGGCTTTATAAAATAATAATAACTAGACACCCTGACACAAGGGATCAGGATGACAACTCTCCATAAACTTCTTCCTGCCAAGTTGGGGTTACAAATTTTTTAAAGGTGTAGGGAAATTAGAAAAATTGGTTAGAGTTAAGAAAGCTAGCTTTAACATTTGTTATCCAGTCTCTGTATGCTTAGAAAGTTCAGAGCTTAACTGAAGTCCTGACTGGAACCATCTGAAAGGCTAGATGTAACCAAGGTCACTAGAAATCAGTGGCCACTCTTGTAGTTGCTCTGAAGCAAGTCTCTGGAAACAGCATTAGGTGAGGCAGAATCAGGCAGGGAGATGGAACAGCAGATCATCTCACCATCCCCGAGGGTGAACCTTGTGTTTCATTGGTGTTTCATTTCTATTTTGGTGTTTTGTTCTATAATATATTAATCTTACAACCAAACTTTTAGTTCTATAAAGATATTTGTATGGGTTATTCAAGCTGCATAGATCAGTTAAGGATGAATTCTTCTTTCTTATTTGAGCAGGTAAAAGACAACTGTCTTTTTTATGAATTAGTTCAATCAACAACAACTGTAAAACATCTTCATTCATGTCTGTTCGGTCTTTTTGAAGTTTTTCCTGTCTGTTGCCAAGATCTTCAGGGGATGTGCCCCTATCATATTTGATCCATATTAGTGTGGAAGGAGTCTGAAGCCGTTTCTCCTTTCCTGTTAACACAAATACAAACCTCTCTCTCAAAATAGCACATTCTTGGTCTGGTAACCTGACATGGATTGGTGCAATTTAGCAGTCTCATTTTTCTTAGGGCCTGCTCTACTCTGACCTTTCTCCCAAAGTAATAGTAATGTTATCAATACCACCAAACTTATAACCACCTTAATTTTGATAATTAAAACAACTCAAAAACACTTAAAACAATTTCAAGCAATTGTTATTATTTCTTTCTCTTTATCTCCTTGCCTTTGTTTTCTACATTAGAAACCAAAGGCCTGGATTTCTTTATTCTTCCATATATATTCAAAAACACTTAAACAATTAGCATTATTTCTCCCTTGTATCCTTAAAACAATGTAGTTTTTCTTTATTCCTCCCTTCTATGGAGATTAATATTGCTTTCAAACAATTAATATTATTCATTGAGATAGGGTTTTTCTCTATCTTTGCACTTGGTTTCCTACAATTGTGATCAAAAGCCTGGATTTCTTTATTATTCCATGTATACTTAAAAACAGTCTAACAATTACCACTATTTTCCATTCTATTCTCTTTTTAAAAAGATATTTAAGTTTAATACAAACTTTATACAAAGAAAACGTGAAAAAATACTCCCATATGCTAAAATCAGTTATACTTTCCAAATAAGGCCAGCTAGGCTAGATTGTTTTTGCTGTTGTTTTGTTTCGTTTTGTTTTTGACACACCACAATTCACATTCACAAATTCTCTCTCTTTCTCTCTCTCCCCTCTCCCCCTCTCCCCCTCTCCCCCTCTCCCCCTTCCTCTCCCTCTCTCTCCTGTTTTCTTCTAGTGTTTCTTCCTTTCTTCTCTTGTAGGGGTAAAGTAGCTGGACAATTTGCAGCTTGCATTCTCTTATCAACAATGAAGAGAAAGTAAATGGAGACTAAAATGTACAATGGAATGTACTGGAATGATATACAATTAATATTTTTTTCTGATATATACACATCACCTTTTGCCTAGATTGATGCTCGTTTTACACAACATACAAAACGGAACTACAGCGTTAATGGAACCATAGCTGGAAACAAACCACACACACACACACACACACACACACACACACACACACTTCTTTCTGTGTCTTTCGAGCCCAGCTAGCTTGTGTTTTAGAACATCGTATCATAGGATCTGTGAGGGGTGGATAGCTAAGAGGTGGATGGATGGCTTGGTGTGGTCCGTCCAGGACAGCACAGCCTGAGAGTCCCAATTATAGTGTGCAACAGTGGCTCCCTCCCCTGGGTATCCGATGACAAGGGCCTATGTGAGAATAGCAACCCCTGGGCCCTGTCCTGCCACCACAGTGAGGCCAGTGGGCTCACTATCCAGCCCCTGGATTATCAATGCATTCCATATATATTCTTGCTTTTCTGTTTTTTTAAAAATAATTTAAGGTCCATATAGATATGAAAAGGAAAAGTATGCTAGGTCAGTGACATCAAAAAGTGTACCTACTTACACCTAAAGTGTTTGGCTCACAGGGTAGAGCCGTTCCAGCCAAGGCAGGAGCTGGGATGAGTCAAGTTGCTGTCCTACAGCCAAGCCCACGGGCAGAGTCTGAGTGTTGGGAATTCGAAAGGTGGCAGAGACTCCAGGGACTCTTTGGCCATGATGTTCTTCGTGCTGGTCTCTGCACTGTGTTCAGAGCGAGATGACCCTCGCTCCTCCTCGCTGATGCTCCACAAACCTGACTTGCTCCTCCGGGGAATAGGACTTCTGGTCTGGATAGTTGGGGTGAGGCTGGTGGTCTGTAGTGGTTAGGGACTAGACAGGCTGTTTGTCACACCTCTTGCTAACAAAGTCTTGGTTAGAGCCTAAGATCATGGAGGAGGGCATCTCTCAGGAGCCAGAAAGGTCAAAGGTGGAGTTACAGTCCTTGTTCTCTGCTGACTCCTTTCTCTTTGGGGGCACTGGCCGGTTCTGAAGTTGCTGACTGTGTGTTGGAGGAGCTGCCCTGCGATGACTTATTTCCTGTTTCTGTGTTTGCTTTGGCATCTGCTTCCTGCTGAAGGGGAGTAACCAACTGTAGTAGACTGGGTACAGGACTTCATGTGCTAAGGCCAGTGGGCCTGCTGACAGGGGTAGTCGCAAGTAGCTGGTGGAAACGGCCTCCTTCTTGCAGTTGCTACACCACTGCTTCTTGGTTCTCCAGCTCCAGCTGCTTCTTCACCTTAGCGATGAGCGGATCCCGCTCCTGTTCCAGGCTCTGCCACATCTCAGCCATGGTCAACTCCAAGTTGTGCTTCATCTTGGGGAGCTCCTGCTGGTGCTGCCACTGCCCCTTCTCAATCCAGATCCTTAGCCTTCGAATCTCAGCTTTTGTGCTCCCAGTGGTGTTCTGGGGGGGGGGTAATTGTAGATTTCTGTCATTTTCCCCTTTATGGTGTCCATTATTTTTCTAGTGTACTTGGCAATGTGCAGCCACATCGGCTGAGGCAGTGGCAATGGGCAGGTCGGCATTGATCCCGGATGCCAGGGTACTTGCAAAGCCTGAACTGCTGACCAGGGCTGTGTGCTGGTCACCAGCGTGATGGTAGACGTGGATGGGCTCTGAGTGACCTCCTTCTGCTGAACAGTTGGTACGTTCCACACGCTGCACAGCTGGGACAGCCTCGTTCAGTAAGAGCAGCCTCTGCTTCTTCACTGGGTTTTCTATGGTGGCGGTGACCCCAGTTGCAGGTGCTTGTGTAGCCCAGCAGTTAGTACTGGTGTCTCTGGAGGAGGCTGTTTGCCTGCTTAAGTGTAAGGTGGCAGTTTACCTATAGCATCTTGCTTAGGTGACAGCACCTTGGGCTCTTTCTTGTTTTCTGTTTGTTTGTTTTGGCTTTTTGTTTTGTTTTGTTTTTGTTTTTCTATTCTCCCGCCCAGAAGGATCTTCTCCTAAGTCTATGACAAGTTTGTTCTCTGAGTCTGAAATCAAGCCCAAGTGCACTGTGGGAGAAACTGTTTCATCCTTTCCCATTAGTTTGTCCTTTGTGGGATGAAGTAATGGCTTTGCTTTCTCTCCAAAGTCCTTCTCAGGCTCGGGACTGGCCCCGTCCTTGGTGGGTGTAAGGTCTACATTCTCACTGACAGGCAAGTTACTCTTTACATCCTCTTTGACCTCCACTTGGTTTGTGGGCTTGGGCTTCCTTTTGATGGCAGGGGCCTCTTTGTCCACCAAACTCCCTTCTTTGTCCTCGGGGGCCTCTGGCTCATTCTTGGGCTTCTGTTCCTCATCGCTGGAGTACTCGCTGTCACTGCTCTTTGGCTTTTTGGAACCCTCGGAATCACTGTGCTCCAAGGCTGTGTAAACATCCTCTAAGATCTCATTTATGGGTAGCTGTGCTTTGCAACTCTATGGTATTTACCAGGCTGAGCTGGAACTGGCTTCGAACCTGCTGCTTGGGAGAGATGAGGGGGACAGGGGCTGACTGCTGTAGGACAGACTCGCTCAGCTCCTTCAGGTCCATCTCAGCTTTGCTTCGATCCAGGTTCAGTGCTTGTGGAGAGAAAGGCTTCCCTGCTTGCACAATCTTGGTGGAGGCTGGAGAAGCTGTGCTCTTATCAAGGAAGTCCATAGACTCTTGCACAGAAGTGGTTGGATGGGACCTTCTTCTCGGGACACTGCTCCACATCAGAGCCTGTGTGCACAGAAGAGTTCATAATGGTCGGGTAGAGGTAGTGAGGCAAGTCGGACAGGGAGATCTTGAGACCTATGCCCCCCACCCCCACCCCTGCTCAGAAGAGACCTGCTCAGAATGATCTTAGGGGACGCTGTCATGTCAAAATTGAGCTTCCCCTTCTCCTGCTTGTCTGTCTTGACAGTGCCGGCGCTGGGGTTGCTGGGATCAAGCAGCGTTTGGTCCTGGTTATTGGGCATGTAGGGCGACCTGAACAGGGAGTAATTAAAAACCCCAAACTTCCTCTGTATGTTCTCCAAGTAAACTTCCATCTTTCGAAGGGCGCTGTTGAAGATACTTTGTCTTTTTCACAGAAAAAGGGATTTCTTTAGACATGGGGTAGCAATTATTGACTGGAACCCGGGCTCTGTCATGTTGTGCAAAGAAACGGGCATCAACCTGCCCATCTTTGTCTCTCAGAGCTTTCACTGGCCCGAATGAAAACGCTTTCAGTTTCGCCAAGACCAAAAGGTGCGGATTGCTACAGGGCTCACAGAACCAGTTGTCTCATTTTTTGGCAAGCTTCAAGACAACATTCTGGGCATACTTCAATCTCATTCATCTCTTGCTCACAGATTTTGAAGACAACTTTTGCTACTTGCATCAATTTGTGGTTTCCCCCATTATTAATAATGCAGTTATGGGTCCACTTGGCATCAGCCAGGAAGGCTTCTGAATAGCTGAACATCTTCGTTTTTGCATTCGTTTCTGATATACAAAGAGCCATGGGGTGAAAAATATATTCTGCATAGTCAGGATGCTGCTTCAATGGAACGGACTTCTGAAATGCATCCATCTCTGGCTCCTTCATTTTCTGAGTGGCAAACTTGAGCAGGTAGGACAGCTGTCCAGTGGTCAGCATGGTCATGGCTTTGCTCTGCATCTCGATGCTTTCTGCTATCGCAATCTTTTCATATTCAGGACAAACCCAGACCCCCTCTGGTTCTGATGTCAGTCTCAGGCACTTAGTGTGATAAACCCTGAGAGAGAGGTCACAGCAAAGGACTTGTCCTTCCTGGTGACAAATCCAGCTATAGAAGTCATTCCATCTGGCCTGCGGTATAATATCAACAGGGTCTATGGGGAGTGGCTGCTTCATACAGTAAAACGGACCATGTCTTAGCTCTGACTGTTCCTTATTGCTACTGTTCAGTAAGCCGGGTGTCTTTTTCTTTTTAATGGGGCTTGCAGATGAGCCTTGGAGTGAGTAGCCATTGGAGGAATGTGGAAGGCTGGGGAACTTCCGTTTTGGGGCTGTTTTCTCTGTAGAGACAGGATCTTTGGAGTGAGTAGAGATATCCATTCCCTCCACCACCTCTTGCTCAGTTTTTATTTCCTCTTCAGCCAAGCTTCCCGACATCTTTCATCCCTGGCTCCTGTGACTGCATAGCTTCATGGGTCCCATTCTATTCTCAAAACAATATAATTTTCATTTATTTCTCCTTTCTATGGAGATTAGCACTTGTGGATATAGAATTATATCCCCCTTTCTCTTTATATAATGTGGATTAATATTCTTTCATATGTACTTAACTTCAATTAAATTCGCTTTTATTTTCTGTATGAGTCTATTTTCAGGCCAATTTATGGATCAATTTCTTTTTTTTTCTTTTTCTTTCTTTTTTGTTTGATATTTTGTTTATTTACATTGCACATGTTATCCCCTTTTCTAGTTTCCTCTCTGAAAACCCCCTATCCCCTCCCCCATCACCCTGCTCACCAACTTACCCACTTCTGCTTCCTGGCCCTGGCATTCCCCTATACTGGGGCATAGAACCTTCCCAGAACCAAGGGCCTCTCCTCCCATTGATTACCAACTAGGCCATCCTCTGCTACATATGCAGCTAGAGCCCCATGAGTCCCACCATGTGTTTTCTTTTGTTCGTGGTTTAATCCCAGGAAACTCTGGGAGTACTGGTCAGTTCATATTGTTGTTCCTTCTATGGGGCTGCAAACCTCTTCAGCTCCTTCAACTCCTTTCTCTAGCTCCTTCATTAGGGACCCTGTGCTCAGTCCAATGGATGGCTGTGAGCATCCAGTTCTGTATTTGTCAGGCACTGGCAGAGCCTCTCAAGAGACAGCTTTTCCTTTATTCCTCCTTTCTATGGTGGAAGTCATTCTTTGCAAAAAGCCAGGGAATATTTCCTTTGGACCTTGCCTGACCTGAGAAATAATTCAAGTCTTTTTCTTGATTTTGCAACCTTCTCCCAGTCATTTAAGGCAACATAATGTCAAGGTTTCTTCATCATATTCAGCCTGCACCTCTATCTCAGCAAAACATACCTCACCAAGCAGCTGATCTTCAGAAACATTGACACCTCTCACTTTCTTTTGTCATGCTATCTCCTTCACCTCTTCTCTCTGCTATGAGAACCGTTGTGAATGTGACCCAGGTTCTAATACTGCTTTTTTCCTATTTTCCTGTCTTGGGAGATTATTCTATTTTTAATTGCCCAAGAAGTGAGGATTTGTTTTTACAAATGGAGAGTACATTCCAATACTGCTGATGCTTTCCTTACATTGTCTCAGTTCTAACACATCCACAGGTTGCCATTTGAGTTTTGATAATTCTGTGGATGATCATGATAGGCTTGCTGGTCTTCGTTGTATACTAACTGGATAAACTAAGGTTATTTTGTTTTGTTTTGTTTTTTTAAGGCTTGGCTTTCTCTTAATTTTATCTCCTATCTCTACCTGAATATTTTACCTAATTAACATTTTAATTTCCTGTCTTAAGGTCAGTGCTCATGTTTCATATCTCTCCCTTGGTTGTTCATCTTGTTCCATAAGTTCCTGTATTCTTTGCTCAAGGTTCTGCTTCCACATTTTAATTTTTCTTTATATTCTAATTATGATATTGTGGTACCTATTTTATTTTGATTGAGTAATCTAAAAAGATTCTCCTCCAAGCCTTGCTTCTTACCCTCATTATTTTCTCTCTGTTGTTCACTCTGATCTGTGGAGTGTGGCATCATTTGTTATAGTGTCTTCCCCAGCTCCTGTTTCCTACCTTTGTTTCTTCTTTGTTGTTTATCTTGACCTATAAATTATGGTACCATTAGGGCTGACTAGTGTTTCCTTAGTTGCTGTTTTTCCAGTTGTTGATCCTCAGCTGTGGAGGCTGATTCAGAGGTTGTCATGCTCTAAAGTCCTTAGTTCTTCTGTAGGCTCAGGGATCCCTAATTGTGTGGTGGCACTGGCGCTGCCTGTGTTAGCTCAGGTTTGGGGTGTTGACTCTGGTTACCATGGTTTGCTGGGGTTTAGAGAGGAAGCTTCTCAGTTAGCTCTCTGTAGACCCCTTAGACTCACTCAGTGTTTAATTTCACCCTGCTACAGCTTTCAAGCACAGCTCTAGTTGTTTATATTGGGATTGATGGACTTTTATTCCTGGTTAGTTCAGTTCTGAGCACAACAGTGGGCACCAATTATAGTTTCCAACCCCCAAAAGGCCATATAAAAACACACACAATCCAATTATTATTATAATTGTAAGCTGTGTGCCTACATTGCGCAGGCCTGACACTACACAAACTTATTCCCCAGCTGTAAGATCCCCTTACGACTTGTGGTTTCTCTTAGCCATGTAGTTCAGGTCCATCAAGGCTTCCTCCTTGTCTTCCATTTTCTTTCTTTCTGCTCTCACCCTCTTCTCTCTCCCAATTCTCTACTCTAGTCCCACCTTTTCCCTCCACAGCCCAATTACAGGCTCTAGCCTTTACTGACCAGTAAAAATGGGGAGAAGATGCATATGAGATCCCCTGAGTATATGATCAACAGGTCATAGTGGGGCAAGCCATCTTCAGGAAGTGGAATTAACACCATAAAACAAATAACAGCAGGACAACTCACAACATACACCAGAGATAACCAGATGTCAAAAGGCAAGCACAAGAACAGACACCAATGTAACTTGGCACCATCACAACCCAGTTCTCCCACCACAGCAAGCCCTAGCTACTCTAACATAACCAAAGAGTAAGATACTGACCTAAAATCCCATCTCATGAAGATGATAGAGGCCTTTAAGGAAGATATAAATAACTCACTTAAAGAAATACAGGAAAACATAGGCAAACAGGTAGAATTCCTTAAAGAGGAAACAAATAAATTTCTCTCTCTTTTTAAAAAAGATTTATTTATTTATTATATGTAAGTACACTGTAGCTGTCTTCAGACACACCAGAAGAGGGTGTCAGATCTCATTATGGGTGGTTGTGAGCCACCATGTGGTTGCTGTGATTTTAAATCAGGACCTTCGGAAGAGCAGTCAGTGCTCTTACCCATTGAGCCATCTCGCCAGCCCACAAATAAATCTCTTAAAGAAATAGGGGAAAATACAATCAAACAGGTGAAAGAATTGAACAAAATTGTTCAAGAGCTAAAAACAGAAAGAGAAACAAATGGAGGCAACCCTGGAGAAAGAAAACCTAGGAAAGAAATCAGGAACTACAGATGCAACCATCACCAACTGAGTACAATTGATGGAAGAGAGAATCTCAAGCATAGAAGGTATCATACCACAGAAGATATCAACATATCATTCAACAAAATTACAAATTGTGAAAAGTTCCTAATCCATAATATACAGGAAATTTGGGACACAATAAAAAGACCAAACCTAAGAATAATAGGAATAGAAAACAGTGAACATTCACAGTTTGATGGGTCAGAAAACAACTTCAACAAAATTATAGGAAAAAACTTCCATAACCTAAAGAAAGAGATGGCCATAAATGTACCAAGAAGCCCACAGAACACCAAATAGATTGGAACACAAAAGAAAATCCTCCTTCCATATAATACCAAAAACACTAAATTTACAGAACAAGAAACAATATTAAAGGACGTAAGGGGGAAAGGCCAAGTAACATATAAAGGCAGACCTACCAGAATCACACCAGACATAACAGAGATGCTAAGACCCTGAAGATCTTAGACAGGTGTCTTGCAGACTCTCAGAGACCATAGATGCCATCCCAGGCTACTCTACCCAATAAAAGTCTCAATCACCATAGATGGAGAAACCAAGATATTCCATGAGAAAAACAACTTTAAACAATATCTTACTACTAATCCAGCCCTACAGAGGATACAAGTAGGAAAACTCCATGCAAGAAAACACAAGAAACTAATCGTATCACAACAAACCCAAAAGAAGAGAACCACACACACATAATATCTCTTTCAACAACAAAAATAGCAGGAACTAACAATCATTTTTTTAATATCTCCCCACATCAATGCACTCAATGCCCCAATAAAAAGATACAGGCTAACAGAGTGGATATGTAAAAAGGATCCAGCAGTTTGCTGTATACAGGAAACACACCTCACTGACAAAGACAAATGCTACCTTTAAGTAAAGGAATGGAAAAATTCTTCCTAGCAACGGACCCAAGAAACAAGCTGGAGTAGCCATTCCAGTATCCAATAAAATACTTTCAACCAAAGGTACTCAGAAGTGATAAGGAAGGGCACTTCATACTCATAGAAGGAAAAATCCACCAAGATGAAGTCTCAGTTCTAAACATCTATACTCTGAATGCAAGGGCCCCCACATTCATAAAAGAAACCTTACTAAAGCTAAAAACAAATGTTGAACCTCACACAATAATACTGGGAAACCTCAATACCCCACTCTCACCAATAGACAGGTCATTGAAACAGAAACTAAACAGGGACACAGTGAAGCTAAGAGAAGTTATGAACCAAATAGTTTTACCAGATATCTACAGAACATTTCACCCCCAAACAAAGCAATATACCTTCTTCTCAGAACCTCATAGAAACTTCTCCAAAACTGACCATAAAACACAAAACAAGCTTCACCAGATACAAGATGATTGAAATAATCCCATGAATTTTATCAGATTACCACAGACTAAAGCTGAACTTCAGTAACAACAGAAACAGGAAGCATGTAGGTTTGTGGGTACTGCATCTACTCTGCCACAGGGCACAGCTGCTTGGGGAGGCAGGACAAGGGGAGATTGACTGTGCTTACCCCACACAGCCACCCAGGGGGTGTTGAGTTTTAGGGAAGCTCTGCGATACCACACGGGGTGGAAAAGCACAATCTGAGACATGGAAAAGCCAAAGCCAGCTTTGGGGCACTGGGCCTGTGACAAGGTCATGACCATAGAGTTCTCAGGCTCTTAGACATCTAGGTACTGTTGGTAGTCACAGAAGGGTTGAGAATAGAGTGGGGGCTCTCTGGGCTGGGTCTAGCCCTGGGCAGGTGGGGAAAAGAAACTCTGGCCACAGTGAGAGTCTTTGGCTTGATGGTGGCAGCAAGCTTAGTGGCAGTTGTCACTGAGAGTACAGAGAGGCCTTTTATGGGAGATTAGACAGGGGCTCTGTAGGCAAAGGCCTTCTCCATGGCTCCCCACAGAGGATCTCGATGAAAAGAGATGGTCCATAGTTCTGAAGCATTTACTGTCATGGCAGAAAGTAGATGTGTAAAGCCATACCCCACTTCTTAGAGTGGGCCTGAGATTAAATATCTTTTGCACAGAGGAATGTCTGGGAAGGGAATCTTATTGGCAACACCCTCTGGGCCTCTAGGAATCTTATTAGCATGGGAAACTTTGTCTTGAGCATATATGACCACAAGTCACATCTCTTTTCCTATTGTTTTAGTCTTAGATGTTAGGGATGTCTCATCTATATGTGGAAGGACTTAGAGCATTGCCCTTATGTGACTAATGGTAACACATCTGGGGGGAGGGGCTTAGGCTATGTGGCTGGGATCAGGTACTGGGGTGCAGGTGAAGCTTCAACCTTCCCTTCAGGGACTCCAGGGCTTCAAAGGCTTTTGCTCCACCAAGGACCAGGCTACCTCTCATGGTCCATTGCCCCACTGAAGCCCTGAGTAAATACTCATGGGAATTTAACAACTCTCTACTCAATGATAACTTGGTCAGGAAAGAAATAAAGAAATTTAAGACTTTCTAGAATTCAAAGAAAATGAAGATATAGCAAGCTCAAACTTATGGGATGCAATGAAAGGAGTGTTAAGATAATTCAGAGCATGAAGTGACTTCACAAAGAAATTGGAAAAATCTTATACTGGGAAGTTAACAGTGCACCTAAAAGTTGTAGAAAAAAGAAGCCAGCACACACAAGAAGAGTGAATGGCAGGAAATAGCTAAACTGAGGCTGAAATCAACCAAATGGAAACAAAGTCAATAATGCAAAGAATGAACAAAACCAAGAGGTTCTTTGAGAAAATCAACAAGATAGATAAACCCTTAGCCAAATTAACGACACAGAGACCATATCCAAATTAGCGAAATTAGAAATGAAAAGGGAAACATAACAGAAACTTAGGAAATTTTTAAAAATTACCAGATCTTACTACCAAAGCTTATACTCAAAATCCTGAAAAATCTAGATAAAATGAATGGTTTTCTATACCCCAGTTAAATCAAGATCAGGTAAAAGTATCTAAATAGTCCCCTAACCTGTAAGGAAATAGAAGCCGTCATTAAAAATCTCAGAACCAAAAAAGTCCCAGAGCCAGATGGTTTTAGTGCAGAATTTTAACAGACCTTCAGCAACGTGCTAATACCAATACTGCTCAAACTATGAGAGAGAGAGAGAGAGAGAGAGAGAGAGAGAGAGAGAGAGAAGGAATACTACCTAATTCATTCTATGAAGCCACAGGTCCTCTGTTACCAACACAGAAACAAAACTTCAGACCAAAATTTTGCTTATGCATATCGATGCAAAAATACTCAATAAAATTTTCACCAACCAAATCCAAGAAGACACCAAAACCATCATTCACTATGATCAAGTAGGCTTCATCCCCGGGATGCAGGGATAGTTCAATATATGAAAATTCATCAATGCAATACAATATATAAATAATCTAAAGAAAAAATCATATGATCATTTAATTAGATGTTGAAATAGCCTTTGATGAATTCCAATATCCCTTCATGTTAAAAGTCTTGTAGAGATCAGGAATTCATGGCAAATAACCTAAGCGTAACAAACAATATACAGCAAACTCACAGCCAACATCAAATTAAATGGAGGGAAACTGTAAGCAATCTCACTAAAATCAGGCAGAAGACATGGCTGCCCACTCTCTCCCCATATATTCAATATAGTACTCGAATTTCTAGCTAGAGGAATTAGACAGCACAAGCAGTTTAAGGGGGTGAAAATCAGAAGGGAAGAAGCAAAGGTATTACTATTTGTGGATGAAGCAATAGTATACATAAGCAACCCCAAAAATTCTACCTGAGGACTTCTACAGATGGTAAACAACTTCAGCAAAGTGGCTTGATAGAAAATTAACTCAAGAGGCTCTGGTTTGGAGCTGGGTAGGCGGGTGGGGGCGGGCTGCATTATGAGAACTGGGGTTTTTCTCGATGCCCCCTTCTGGATCCTGGAGGCGGTGGGACCTTGGTGGTCCCCTGGGCGAGCGGGCCCGATGCATATGGAGGGCCGCTAGGCCTGCTGGAGAGGCAGGCCCGCAATCCAGCAGAGTTGTGTTTTCCTGATCAGGGCTCAGGCCACCCCTCCAGGACCCTCCCCTCAGGAACCCGTCGCCAGAGGCAGTTAGTTAGGACTGGAGTGCTTGGCGCGAAAAGGTGGACAAGTCTTATTTACCAGAGAAGATGACTTTTTTTTTAAATTAGGTATTTTCCTCGTTTACATTTCCAATGCTATCCCAAAGGTCCCCCATAACCACCCCCCCCAATCCCCTACCCACCCACACCCCCTTTTTGGCCCTGGCTTTCCCCTGTACTGGGGCATACAAAGTTTGCAAGTCCAATGGGCCTCTCTTTGCAGTGATGGCCGACTAGGCCATCTTTTGATACATATGCAGCTAAAGACAAGAGCTCCCGGGTACTGGTTAGTTCATATTGTTGTTCCACCTATAGGGTTGCAGTTCCCTTTAGCTCCTTGGGTAATTTCTCTAGCTCCTCCATTAGGGGCCGTGTGACCCATCCAATAGCTGACTGTGATCATCCACTTCTGTGTTTGCTAGGCCCCGGCATAGTCTCACAAGAGAGAGCTATATCTGAGTCCTTTCAGCAAAATCTTGCTAGTGTATGCAATGGTGTCAGCATTTGGAAGCTGATTATGGGATGGATCCTTGCATATGGCAATCACTAGATGGTCCATCCTTTTGTCACAGCTCCAAATTTTGTCTCTGTAACTCCTTCTATGGGTGTTTTGTTCCCATTTCTAAGAAAGGGTAAAGTGTCCACACTTTGGTCTTCGTTCTTGAATTTCATGCGTTTGGCAAGTTGTGCCCCTCAACAGAGGAATGGATACAGAAAATGTGGTACATTTACACAATGGAACACTACTCAGCTATTTTAAAAAAATGAATTTATGAAATTCCTAGGCAAATGGATGGACCTGGAGGGTATCATCCTGAGTGAAGTAACCCAATCACAAAAGAGAAGATGACTTTTAACAGTTTTGAAGGATCTAGAATTTTTGTACCTGCAGACACCAATAAGGATGAAGAATCTGTATTAGAGTTTAATAGATTAAACACATTTGCTAACTTCCCAAGTAGTAGTCCTGTTTCAGCATCAACATTGGCTACAGCGGGCTTTCTTTATACCAGTGAAGGAGACACCACACAGTGTTTCATTTGTCACACGGCAGTAGATAGATGGCAGTATGGAGACTCAGATGTTGTAAGACAAATGAGAATATCCCCAAATTGCAGATTTATCAATGTTTTTTTTTTTTTTTTTTTAAACGGTGCCACACAGTCTACAAATCCTGGTATCCAAAATGGCCAGTACCAATTCTGAAAACTGTCAGAAACAGAAAACATTTTGCTCTTGACAGGCCATCTGAGACTCAGCAGATTATCTCTTGAGAACTGGACAGGCTGTAGATATTTCAGACACGATATACCCAAGGAACCCTGGCATGTGTAGTGAAGAAGCTAGACTGAAGTCATTTCAGAACTGGACGGACTATGCTCATTTAACCCACAGGTAGTTAGCTAGTGCTGGCCTCTATTACACAGGGGCTGATGATCAAGTGCAATGCTTTTGTTGTGGTGGAAAACTGAAAAATCGGGAACCCTGTGATCGTGCCTGGTCAGAACACAGGAGATTCTTTACCAATTGCTTCTTTGTTTTGGGCCAGCACATTAATGTTCGAAGTGAATCTGGTGTGAGTTCTGATAGGAATTTCCCAAATTCAACAAATTCTCCAAGAAATCCAGCCATGGCAGAATATGAAGCACGGGTCGTTACTTTTGGAACATGGATATACTCAGTTAACAAGGAGCAGCTTGCAAGAGCTGGATTTTATGCTTTAGGTGAAGGCGATAAAGTGAAGTGCTTTCACTGTGGAGGAGGGCTCACGGTTTGGAAGCCAAGTGAAGAATCCTGGGACCAGCATGCTAAGTGCTATCCAGGGTGTAAATATCTATTGGATGAGAAGGGGCAAGAATATATAAATAATATTCATTTAACCCATTCACTTGAGGAATCTTTGGGAAGAACTCCTGAAAAAACACCACCACTAACTTAAAAAAAAATCAATGATATCATCTTTCAAAATCCTATGGTGCAAGAAGCTATACAAATGAGATTTAGCTTCAAGGACATTAAGAAAACAGTGGAAGAAAAAAAAAATCCAAACATCTGGGAATAGCTATCTATCACTTGAGGCTCTGATTGCAGATCATGTGAGTGCTCAGAAAGATATTATGCAGGATGAGTCAAGTGAAACTTCATTGCAGAAAGACATTAGTGCTGAAGAGCAGGTAAGGTGCCTACAAGAGGAGAAGCTTTGCAAAATCTGTATGGATAGAAATATTGCTGTCAGTTTTGTTCCTTGTGGACATCTGGTCACCTGTAAACAATGTGCTGAAGCAGTTGACAAATGTCCCATGTGCTACACAGTCATTATGTTCAAGCAAAAAATTTTTATGTCTTAGTCCGGCATCACATGTTATGTTCTTCTTGCTCTAATTGAATGTGTGATGTGAGCGAACTTTAAGTAATCTGCCTTGCATTCCATTAGCATCTGCTGTTTCCAAATGGAGACAAATGTTAATGGCACTGTTTTCGTCTAAACGTTCAATTTCTGGATCTTTCAGGTTATCAGCTGTATCATTTATCCAATTTTTACTTGATTGAAACCTTAGACAAAGAAGCATTTTATACCTTTTCACATGTATATTTGCAGTACACTGACTTGATGCCCATTTTTCATGCCTTTTGCATAAGCTTAACAAATGGAATATTCTATATAAGCATGGAGATTTGATTTAATCTGCCCAATCACTTTAATTTCCTTATTGTAAACAGGGAAAGAACTGTTCCACACTGCTGAGAGAATAAAGATTGTTTTAGATGCTTAAAAAAGTAAAATTAACTCAAACAAATCAGAAGCCTCCCTTTATATCAATGACAAAAGGACTAAGAAATTAGGGAAACAACACCCTTGACTATAGACTCAAATAATATAAAATATCTTGGTGTAACTCTAATTAAGCAAATGAAAGTTCTGTATGACAAGAACTTCCGAGCCCATTAAGAAATTGAGGGAGACCTCAGAAGGTGGAAGAACCCCCCATGCTTATAAATTGGCAGAATTAACAGAGTAAAAATGGCCCTCTTACCTCTTCAATGCAATCTCTATCAAAATCCCAAGACAATTCTTCACAGACATAGAAAGATCAATTTTCAACTTTATATGGAAAATTAAAAAACCCAGGGTAGCAAAAAAAAAACCAAAAACAAAAACAAAAAAAACCAAACTCAACAATAAAAGAACTTCTAGGAAGACTCACTCTCCTGATCTCAAGCTGTACTACAGAGCAATAGTGATAAAAACCTCATGACAATTGTGCAGAGACAGATTAGTCAATCAATGAAATAGAATTGAAGCCCTAGAAATAAACCCACACTCCTATGGACACTTTATCTTTGACAAAGAAGCCAAACCACATAGAGGAAAAAAAAAGACAATATCTTCAACAAATGATGCTGGTCTGTCTGGTGGTCTGTTTGTAGAAGAATGCAAATTGATCCATATTTATCACCTTGTCCAAAGCTCAGGTAGATCAAGGACCTAACTATAAAACCAGATACACTGAATCTAATAGAAAGTGGGAAATATCCTTGAACGCATTGGCATAGGGGGAAATTTCCTGAACAGAACATCATTAGCTCATGCTCTAAGATCAATATTTAATATATAGGATCTCAGGAAATAGCCAAGATGCACTTAAAGACATGTCCAGCATCCTTAGCCATCAGGGTAATGCAAATCAAAATGACCATGAGATTCTACCTTAAACCAATCAGAATGGCTAAGATAAACTCAAGTGACAGCACATGCTGGCAAGGATGTGGAGAAAGAGGAACACTTCTTCATTGATAGTGGGATTGTAAACTGGTACAACCACTCTGGAAATCAATCAGGTACCTCCTCAGAAAATTGGAAATAGTTCTATCTGAAGAACCAGCTATACAGCTTCTGTGCATATACCCAAAAGATATTCCACCAAACCACAACAACACATGCTCCACTATGTTCATAGTACCCTGATTCATAATAGCCAAAAGTATGAAGCAACACTTAGATGTCCCTCAATCAAAGAATGGATACAAAAAATGTGGTTAATTTACATAATGATATACTATTCAGCTATTACAAAGGAAGGACATCAGGAATTTTGCAGGCAAATGGAGGGAAGTAGAAAATATCATCCTGAATGAGGTAACCCAGACCTAAGAGGACATGCATAGTATGTACTCATTGATAGTGGCTATTAGCCAAAAATTACAGAATAATTATGATAAAATTTTCAGACTGTAAAAAGTTTAACAAGAAGGAAGGCCCCAGTGAGGATGCTTCCATCAACTTAGAAGGGGAAACAAAATGATCGGAGTGACCTGGCTGGGAGAAGGGAGGGGGAGTGGAGAGGGGGTCAGGAGCAGGTATGGGAGGATACAGGAGAGAATCCCAGAGGGCCAGGAGAATGAATGGAAATATGCAGCTTCAGGACTTGGGGTGCAGAGGGAACCTCCAGAATGTCCCAGATAATTGGGATGTAAGAGTCTTTTAGGACTCAATGAGGATGACCTTAGCCAAAATGCCCAACAGTGGGGAGATGGAACCTGAAGGGACCACCTCCAGTCCATAGACAATGCCCTCAAGTGGAGAGACGCTACCTTCAAATTTTGAACCCAGAATTGTTCCTGTCTAAAGAAATGCAGGAACAAAAATGGAGCAGAGATTAAAAGAAAGATCGTCCAGTGAGACTGGTTCAACTTGGGATCCATCCTATTGGCTGTTACCAAACCCTGACACTGTTACTGATGCCATGTTGTACTTGCAGACAGGAGCCTAGCATGGCTGCCCTCTGAGAGCTTCTACCAGCATTTGACCAAGACAGATGCTTACAACCAAGAATTAAACTGAAATCAGAGACCCCTATGGAACAGTTAGGGGAAGGATTTAAGGAGCTGAAGCGAATGGCAGCCTCATAGGAAGACCAACAGTATCAACTAACACATATAACCCTCAGAGCTCCCAGAAGATAAGCCACCAAAGAAAGAGCATACATGGCTGTTCCATGGCTCCAGTCACATATGTAGTAGAGGACTGCCTTGTCTGGCCTCAGTGGGAGAGGATGCACCCAATCCTGCAGAGACTTGACGTCCCAGGGAAGAGGGATGTAGATGTGAGATAGGTGGGAGTTGGTGGGTGAGTAGGTGAGTGGGGAAGTACCCCCTCATGGGCAAAGGGAAGGGGAATGGGGTGAAGAATGGTTGGAAGGGGCACTGCAAAGTGGGGCAACATTTGGAATGTAAATAAGTATATATATATATTTCAAGATAAAAAATGGGGGGAGGATATCATTTCCTCTTTTCTAGAAACCTAAAAGAAAAATAGCCTGTTGCTATGGGCAACAGATTCACATTTTTTTAAAGGCTAGGACAGATGCTAAAAGATTAGAGTCCTTAGTCCCACCAATGTCTGCCCTTTAGAGGCCAAGACCAGACACAAGGCTATTGGTAGGGGGAGGCTGCTCCTTTGTGGCAGAAGGCAGAGCTCCTGAGACTAAGTAGGCAGGGATGTCCAGAGAGTCCTGGACTCCCCAGTCCACATTCTGATCAGGAAGACTATGCAATGGTGGATGGCCAGACCTTTGGGAAAGATTGGCATACCTCTGTTGCTCTGCTTTAATGTCAAAGAGCCGCATGTCTCTCCTCTGGCAGAGAGGCCTTTGGATTTTTTCTTCTGCATTGGCTTCTGACAAGTAAAAAAAGTCCAAGATCACAGCCTTGTGCTGCATACGGCTTTACAGTCTTGTTGGCTCCAGTCCAGTATGCTGCTTCAGGAATGCTCACACAAACGGCCTAGCCTGCTAGATTCCCAGTTCCTGCTAAGAGATGTGGTAGTGTGGTTCACAGTTCTGCTCTTAGATCAGGGCTCTCATATTCCATTCCAGAGAGACACAATTTTTGATAATTCATCTGCCTACCTACTGAGGCTCACAAGGCTCTTCTGCCAAGTGTTTGCTATACCCAACTGACAAGATGGAAAAGAAACACTGACATGCTAATTGTGACAGTGTCCCACACTGCAGCCAGGTCAAACACTGACATCCTGTCCTGCTTCTTTGAGGATCCTCTACTGAGGATTCAAAATCATTTGTAATGCAAGATTTTTCTAAGTCTTGTTGGAAGGAAGCTTGAGATATGGATGATAGGGGTTATTTAATCAGTCATGACCAGCTTAAAGGGGAAGGGAGCTGGAGTTCTTAGGGAAATGAGCCACTCCAGCAATAGAGGAAAGGGGTTTCCAGGAAAGTCAAGTCCTTTGAGGAGGAATTCTGGCAGTGAGTTCAAAGTCCTCTTTTCTTGGTTTTCAGCCCTGTGGACTCTGTGTGACTGCTCTTGGAGAGGTCTGCCCAACCCCATTTGTAGGCAAAAAGTGTGAAGTTTATCTTGGGAGCTACTCACTTTCAGCAACAGACACAGCAATGTCAAGTTACATGGATTTCTAGGGAAGACTGGGCAAAAACACTTCACAGTTGCATCCTGTCCTGAAAACACTCTAGTTTCCCTTCCTCTTGAGTTGGAGCAGGTACCTCACTGGGCAACAGGTACCTCAATTGGCCTTCGTCTGCTGCAGCCCTCTTTCCTGAGGTCAAGTCTCTTCCCTGGGCCATTTGCTGGGTTCTTTTTGCACTACCCAGACAGTAAGGACAAGTTTGAGGCTAACTGCCAACTTTAGGGTAATGTAGCAATAGTGGACGGATGCCTTCTCTGTGATAATATAAGGGAATCCAAAAACAGAACACAGTCTTTGCGGTAGTTTAAAAGCACAGATGGCTGAACGAACCATCATTGATATCAGGACAATTTGTTTTTTTTTGTCTTGTTTTTTTTTTAAATATATACATGTTCTCTCGTTTATGGGGAAGTAAAGTTAAAGATGAAGTGGCCTCTTAAAATTTAGATTTCAAGAATATGTTGTCTTTACGAGCCACAAGTGAAGGCTCTTCCCAACTAACAAAGCATAGCTGAAACATCCAAATAGAATTTGTAACATCCATTTATGAAATGGGATGGTAGTGAGAAGGACAGAAAAGCAGCATCAAGACCTGGTTCAGGTGGGCATAGGCTGTCATTCCCCACAGACTCTGATCCTTGATTTCTTTTGTGTACTTTTTTTTTTTTACTTTTTATTTTTTACTTATTTTTTATTTTTTAGTTATTTATTTTTTATATAATTTTTAAAAATTAGGTATTTTCTTCATTTACATTTCAAATGCTATCCCAAAAGTCCTGTGGAAGTTGTCTTGGGACTATGTTGAGACAGGTATCTCTGATCCGTTTCACAGATCAGCTTCCAGTTCCCATCGCTTTATACTCTCATCTAGGCCCATTCCACATCTCTCATCCTATTTATCCTTCATTATTGGCTAGCTTCTGGAGTACCCTGACAGCATCCGTCTTTTTCAAGGCTCGCTCATTTTTCTTGTCCCCCTCCCCCTTTCTTGCTTTGTTCAACAACTTTCTTGTTTACATTTCCTCTGGAAAAATCCAATATGCCCAAGAAACGAGGTACGCACAGCACACCGACTTGCTACAGCCAGCATCAATGAATTGCAACTGGATTTCAGATATGGCCCCTTACTGACGCCATTGACATGACGCCATCAATGTGTGTCTGTCAGTGGCAGCACATGCGCCTTGAGGTTACCTCCGGACCTGATAGAGGCCCGCGCTTTGATGAGTGGCGGCTGTTCTATGTGGGCAGTTTGCAACTGTCTCTTGCTGGAGCACAAGGACTGCAGGTCAGAAATAAATAAGTATAGTCGGCGAGCTGGCATAGGGAGGACACACGGGAGATGGGGACGAGGGAGGGCACAAGTGGGCCTGCGATATCGGCAGTAACGGCTGTAGTGAGGTAGTGAGGTCTTAGGATTCGTTTTTTTTTTTTTTTTTTTTTTTTTTTTCCTGAGCAAGAGTGTGACTCTGGGTGTCCTAGAATTTACTCCGAAATTATTATTCACACTTTGTTATGGTGGCAGGGGATTTAGTTCATTTTCTTCTACTAAATACTTTTTATGATTTCCTTTAAAGTTTACTTTACAATGGTAAAAAGAAAGAGTAGGTTTAGTTGGTGTTGCTAGCCAGAAGGTAGATGTGGATTATTAGTGTAGCTAGTAAAAGTTTATTTTATTATGCTGAGGGTCTTTACACAAGGTTTACACCCTAAATTCTTAACTACAGTCCTAAGCCCATCTCTCCAAGGCTACTTGCCTGTATCATTTATCTTAGCTGAAGGTCAGGTCCAGACTCTAGTAGAATTCTTTGACTCAAGGGTCAGGATCCTGAGGGAGATTCTCTACTTTCAGGGCAGATCAAGGTGGCATCTCTCCAGATATGCAAAGCAGAGCATATCTTGGTCTCTGCTTATACACTGTCCAGTCGGTATCATGGGATTCTAGGAATATGTCTTGTTATCTTGAGTGAGTGATGAAACTGGGTTCTGGTTAACAGTTTCAGCCATAGTTGTGTGCAGTGGGAGTCCTTGACTAAACTGTTTTCAAATGTCTAAAAGGCATTTGTTTGACTGTGCTCACTACAGGTGGCTTTGATGGTCCCAGGTCTTCTAAATTTATTTATTTTTTTCACTCTAAAGACAAAGTCTCCTTGTGTCACCCCCAAACCTGCCATATAGTCGAGGCTGAGCTTGAAAGTGTAATATTCCTGTCTGAACTTTACAATTTACAGTCTTTCTTACGGCATCCAACCCAGAAAGCATTCTTGAGACTCGGGACACTAGTTCTGTCATGATTAATGGCAAAAAGTTATTCTAATAGCTATAGATCTGGGACACAAAGGCCCAGCCCAGCCTTTCTCTAGCCCAGTTATTAGAGTCTCTTAATGGACCCTTTTAAAATATCTAGCTTAGCTTTGGGTATCTGTCAGTGTTCTCTGTGATTCTCAGGTGGGTTTCTTAGAGCAATAGTGACACCACAGTTGCCTCTTTGCTAAAATCTTTGCTTTTTAACAAGGATACAGGCTCACTTTGTCATTCCCAAAAATCAGTGTATGAAGAAAGATACCCATTAGAATTTTTGTGGTTCTTGTTTATGAGAGCAAAGTACTGGGAACAATATTTGACAGCGATAGACTGAGCAAATTAAGTATGAACTGCTTTATTTGATAAATTTATCGTGAGGGTGATAGTGTACACACCTATAATCCAGCACTCATGAGGCTTGTACAGGATGACAGTTTGAGACCCTCTTAGCATCCACATCAAGACCCTGTCTGAAAAGGCAGTCAAATGAAAGGTTTCAAATTTTTGATTCCTAGGCATCTCTTAGGAGAGTTACCTAGCATAAGAGTCCCCAGAATCTACATATTTTTAAAATTTATTTTTTGTCTTTGGTGTTTTGCCTGCATGTATATATTTATAAGGAGTCAGACTCTCTGGAGCTGGGGTTACACAAGTGTGAACTGCCATGTGAGTTCTGGGAAATAGAACCTGGGTCCTGTGGAAGAGTAACCAGCGTTATTAAACTCCAAGTCTTTCCAGCCTCAGACATGGTTTTCTTTGAGTGTGTGTGTGTGTGTGTGTTTGAGCGCACATGTGTGTGTGTGTTTGAGTGTGTACACGTATCCATAGAGGTCAAAAGAGAACTCAGTTGGATCTGAAGTTACAGGTGGTTTGGTACCACCCAGTGTAGGGGCTGGAACCTCTTGAAAAACAAGTTCACTTGGCACTTGAACCATCACCTCAGCCCCCAAGACCTCTATTTTTTAATCACTTATTTGTTTGTTTGTTTGCTTGCTTGCTTGCTTGCTTGTTTGTTTTGCATCTTGGTCTCAGGCCCCCTTTCTCCTCTCCTCCCAGCACCACCCTCACAAATACCTCCCACCAGTATAACCTCCTCTTCTCCTCAGATAAGGCAAAACCTCCCTGGGATATCAGCCTGCTCTGGAACATCAGGTCCAAGCAGTGCTAAGTAGATCCTCCTCATCGAGGTCTGATCAGGCAGTCTAGCTAGAGAGAAGGGATGCAATGGCAGGCAGCAGAGTCAGAGACAGCCCTGTTCCAATTGTTAGGGAACCCACATGAAGTCCAACCTCACATTTGCTACAAATGTGTAGGGGAGGGGCTAGGTCCAGCCTGTATATGCTTTTTGGTTGATGGTTCAGTCTCTGTTAGTCGTGATGGATCCAGGCTGGTGTTCTTGTGGTATACTTGACATCTCCAGCTTGCTCAGTCCTACCCCTGACTTCCACAAGACTCCTTGAATTCTGCCTGATGTTTGGCTGTGGTCTCTCCATCTGTTTCTGTCAGCTGCTGAATGAAGCCTCTCAGGAGACAGTTATGCCAGGTGCCTGTGTGCAAGTATGGCAGAGTAACAGATAACTTGGATTAGTTTATTGCTCCTCTAGATATTATGGGAGTCTGTAGGCCTGTGTGTATCACAGCACATGTGTGAAGGTCTAAGGACAGCTGTAGCAGTCCATGCTCTCTCTTCAGTATGTATGCCCTTGAACCTGAGCTTTTGTCATTAGGCCTGCCAGCAAGCACATTTGCCCACTGCTTTAGCTAGGGTTTCTGTACTGTGATGAAGCACCACGACCAAATGCAACCTGGGGAGAAAAGTATCCCTCTCACATATCCTGAGTCACAGTCCTTTGAGGGAAGCCAAGGCAGGGACTCAAACTGGAAAAGAATCTGGAGGTAGTAGTGGATACAGAGCCCATTGCTTTTTTCATCCTGTTTTTTTTAAAGTCTTATTTATATATTTTATGTGTGTGAGTGTTCTTCCTTAATGCACATGAGAAGAAAATATCATGTCCCATTACAGATAGTTATGAGCCACTATATGGTTGCTGGTATCTGAACCTAGGACCTGTGGAAGTCCTCTTAACCATGGAGCCATGTCACCAGCCAAACTCAGCCTGTTTGATTATAGACCCTAGGTCCATCAGCTCAGGAGTGGCATCACCTACAATGGACTGGGCCACCCCGTCAATCACTAATTAAGAAAATACCTTGCAAGTTTGCCTTCAGCCCAGTCTCATTGAGGCTTTCTCTCAGTTGAGATTCCCTGATCTCAGAAGACTTTCAGCTTGTCTCAAATTGACACAAATCTAGCCAGAAAGCTCACTGAAACATCTTGCCAGCGCCTTAGTTTTTTTCTTGCTCCTGTGACTCAACACCTGGCAGAAAAAAAAATGGAGCAAAGGTTTATTTTGACTCATGTTCAGAGATCTGCAGTGTAGCATAGCACAGCAGGCATGGTGGAGTTGCTCACTTGATGGCAGTTTTGTATGTGAGAGTGATTGCTCATGTCATGACTGACCAGGAAAACCAGAATGGCTGGAATCATATTTGGACCCTTAATGGCCACTCCTAATTATCCACTTTTATCAAGAAAGCCTTTCTTTATAAAGTTTCCACAAGCCTTCCTAAATAGCACCACTAACTAGGGAACAAGTGCACACTATACACGAGCCTCTAGGAAACATTGTAGATTCAAACCATGTGTTCCAGTAGTGAATGAGATCCGTTCATCTAATGTCTCCTGGTGATGGTGGGAGTAACTTTCTGTAGCCCTCTTTTTTCATTTTTGCATAAGGAAAACATTTCTACTGGATTCCTTGTCACTGCTATACGTATACATATACATAAACATGTACAAATACACATACACACACATACACAAACACACACACACACACACACACACACACACACATTTGGACCCTTAATGGCCACTCCTAATTATCCACTTTTATCAAGAAAGCCTTTCTTTATAAAGTTTCCACAAGCCTTCCTAAATAGCACCACTAACTAGGGAACAAGTGCACTATACACACATATATGTGTGTGTGTGTTTGAAATTATCTCCAAGCATGCAATAATAACCAGAATGCATTGTTAATCATCAGAATTATAACCTTCTACATTTCACTACTTTATTATTTCATTTATTGTATGAAATATATATACACACGTGCATACATTTGACTCAGCCTGCCCAGTGACAGGCGACAGATCCTCACCATCATTCCCCATTCTGCATTCTGTTTCTTTTAAATGGTTGTATGTATGTGAGAGAAATGTATGTGAGAGAGACAGGCATTATTGTGCTTTCACTCAAGAAAGCCTTGTGTGTAACAGCTTGAGAATAACAACAGGTGAGTATTGCTTATCCAAAATAGTTTGGACCAGAAGTGTTTCATACTTTGGCATTTCCTGTACTTTGAGGATACTTAGGCATGAATTTGATGATAGGATAATCTTAAACTTAAAGCTGGAAAATAATGAAATCTGAAGGTTTTTCAAGACACTTGAGATTCTGTGATATTTTGGATCTTAGATTGGGAATTCTCCTGTGCTTGCTTCATAGGCTGACTTGAAATATTCTGTAAGACAGCACTGCTTGACAGAAGATACCCTGCTTTCCTAATGCCAGCAAAAGTACAAGGCTTAAGAGTATGAACTTCCTGAGGCTGCTTTGCACTTGATGCAGTCCTGGCCTGAGTAGAAAGGCCTGGCTAGTAGAGCTGGAGGTCTCGGATAGAGGAGAACATGGACACAGTGGTGCCAGCATTCCTCAGGTTGGTTGGTTATTTATGGTGTTTGCGCGTATGCATATGTATGTTCACCATGCCGTGTATGTGGAGGTCAGAAGACAATGTACAGTAGTTACATTGTTATTTCCATTATGTGAGTTTAGAATATTGAACTCACCTTGTCAGACTTGAGAGCAAGCTCCTTTACTCACTGATCCAGTTTGATGGCCACATTCTTCCACTTAATAGTGTCTCCTGAAGGCACAAGAGAATCAAAAGACTAACACTGGACCTTACTTCTCTCTATATATATTTGGTTATGCCACACAATGCTGAGGTTAGAACCCAGATTTACTACTTTCTAGGCAACAGCTCTACTACTGAGCTCTCCCAAAGTTCAATGTTGGGTATTTCAGCCGGGCAAACCCTTTCCCATATTGAATAAATAAACACATAGGCAATAGAAATTTCACGTCTGATCAAATTCATCCTCCTACTCAGGAGGTGGCACTGTACTATAATATTTTGAGTATCAGTAGAAGCTATGACACATGTCACGTGTAGCCCATCATTAGTTTTTTTAAGTGCGATTCCCTAGTCTTTCAACTTGTGAAAGTCACTCTTGAAGGATATTTTGACTCCATGTTGTATACAGTAGAGCTTCAATACATTTTCTTTTCGAGGACCGGGTCTCACTCTAGGTCTGACTGTCCTGAAAGTCATGTAGACCAGACTTCTCTTATACTCAAAGAGATCCACGTGCCTTCTCTTAAGTGCTGTGATTAAAGGCGTGAACCACTATACCAGGTTGTCAGTAGGTTCTTTAAGTTAGCTGAACTGTCTTGCTGTAAGCTGACTCCCTTGAGTAAAGCTTGGTTGTGTGTGTGTGTGTGTGTGTGTGTGTGTGTGTGTGTGTGTGTGTGTAGGGGGTCACACGAATTTGAGCCTGTTTGGATTGGGAGGGATTCTAGACCCTGGAGGGGTTTCCAGGGCCCTCTCTTTCGGCTGCATGGGCACTCACTCAGTTCACACTTGCACTCCCCTTTCTGAGAAATCCAGTCTCAGAGAAGTAGATGCTGGCTGCAGGCTTCAGATTTCCCTGTGCAGCTTCCATGCTGGTTTATAATGTTGGGAAGTAAGAGAGAAATGAAAGCAAATTATAGAGTTTGGCTGTGTTCGCAGTGTCTTAAGACCTGGTTGGAAGAAAGAGACCAACCTTCCATTCAAGCATCCATGGACCTGGGGCTACTTAAGCCTAGTTCTGTGAAGCAGAGAGCCCCCTCCAGCATAGCTGCTTCCAACAGTGTAAAAGGCGTGTGCTTTCTGAGAGGTGGAAATACTTTTAACTTCTCCTGCCTCATCTGTCCTTTAATGTGCAACGTGCAGCTTATTATTTAAACACAGTATAGAGGAATATGTGCAAAAGAAATGTATAAGGAAAATATGCAGAAGCAAGAAACTGCAGGTGAGACCGGGAGAGAACAGACTCATCAGACACAGGAAACTGCATGTGAGACCAGGAGAGGGCAGAGCTGTGGATGTTCCAGATGCCTGAACTGGAAGAAAGAGCCATAAGATATTATGACAAATGTATAACATAGATTAGAGGAAAAAATTTGGACTGAATAAATGAACAATTGATACACAAAAATGCTAAGGACTGCTTCTCATTCTCAATGGTGGCTGAGTGTGTAAAGGTAACACAGAAATAATTAGCAAGAATAAATCCACCCCAAGATCACTGACACACTAGCAGCCTACACGTGCTAAGAAAGTGTTCTGCAAGTGAGCTAAATACGTACCTTCTTTTTGTATTTTATTTTGAGTCCAGGGTACATTGCCCAGGCTACCCTTGCAGTTGTCACCTGCCTACCTCAGCTTCTCAAGGATATGAGATAACAGGTTTGCACCACCAGGCATAGCAACAATTATCTTGTGCCTGCTCTGAGGTCTCTCCCTGGATATCTTGGACATGGATGTTGCCAACTTGGAAAAATACAACCACAGCAGCAGGGGGTCTTCAGAGTGACACTTTAGTTGCCCACTAGGTTGACAGTGGAGTGTCATGAATGAAACAGGGCTAGTGCCTTCCAGAGTCAGGGAGCGATTTCCCTTCCTGCCTGTTAAAAATCAGGTTTACCCAGTACTTCTGAGGATCACAGCTGGTTCTTGTGAGTCGGATCTGGGAACATTCAGGATCAGAGTTATTTTTCTGTTAACATTGTGATTTAACATCTCAATAGAGACAGGTGGCTTCAAGGAGACAGAAGGAGAAGAGGCACAGTTTCAGATGGCATTAATGAATTGGTGGATGCTCTAGGCATGGAAAGACAGGAGACCATCCATTCCAGAGACTAAGATGCACAGGTAGATTGTAGTGAATCCAACACAGGATTGCACTGATGAATGCAAGGGGGTTGACTTGTCATTCTGGCTTTCTTTTTTTTCTTTTTTCTTTTTGAATGTAACCTTTGTCCCTTTTCTATGAAACATTTTTCTATGCAGTACTTTACTATTACCAAGGAGAGACACTCATATCTGCAGCCTGTCTGCCTTGAACACCATGTGTGTTACCATTGAGCACTGTGTATGACCATGAGCTAATGAATTTAAGGTGCAAGTGTCGTTTTCCTGTCATAGGCAGACAGATCAGACAGAGGGAGCTGAAGTCATTTAGAGACATTGATACCAAACTGAAATGATTTATCTCTTTTGGCACTTAATGTCTGTATGATGACATTTTTTGGTGCAATTTAGGCTGGGATTACAATTTTGCCTCATCACCATGGGAGACAAGTTCTTGTGACAGGAGATTAAAGCAGGAGCAATGTCTGAGCCCCACAGTGCTAATGCAGGGGGCTGTGTTCATACAGCAATGACTGAGCAGCTGACCCATGCTCTGGTGGCTTCCTAAGTGGTGTACTTCCAGGGAACACCATACAATACCAGATTCCCTGTAGTTCTCAGTGTTGTGAAAATATAAGCTATTGTTCCAAGGAACTGCAGGACACAACATCCAGACATGGTAGAGGAGAGTCTTTCCATCAGTCAGTGTTGCCAGGCTTTCTTCAGGGTCATATTCTGAAAAGCAAATGTATCTGGAGAGGTAATTTAACCCTGTCATGTCACTACACAAATCTGTAGCCTGTGTCACTGAAGAGTTGGGATGTCAAGGCGAACAAGGGAGTCTGTATAGATCAAAAATTTGTGGAATTATTCACACTAACTCCATACACTGGTTCTACTTTCCTCCTCCTAACTATACATAAGCTACAATCCCCTCTGACTAGGTCAGTGCATGGGGGCTTGAATTATCTCAGCTGGATCTAACTAGGGTCAACTTGTTTGTTTCCTTTCATTTTGGCAATGGTGCAAATGGACTGGACTCTGCCCACCAAGGGTGTTCTTAAAGGGCTGTAGGAAGCCAGTGTGTGAGGAGACACAGTGCGGGGAGCTCACCCCTGCTTACCACCTCCCTGAAATGGCCTCTTTTACTTGCCAGGCTGAGGCAGGCCTGCTGAATTCTTTTTTATTTATTTATTTATTTATTTATTTTTCCATTTTTATTAGGTATTTCGCTCATTTACATTTGCAATGCTATACCAAAAGTCCCCCATAGCCACCCACCCCCTCTCCCCTACCCACCCACTCCCCTTTTATGGCCCTGGCGTTCCCCTGTACTGGGGCATATAAAGTTTGCGTGTCCAATGGGCCTCTCTTTCCAGTGATGGCCGACTAGGCCATCTTTTGATGCATATGCAGCTAGAGTCAAGAGCTCCGGGGTACTGGTTAGTTCATAATGTTGTTCCACCTATAGGGTTGCAGATCCCTTTAGCTTCTTTGGTACTTTCTCTAGCTCCTTCATTGGGGGCCATGTGATCCATCCAATAGCCGACTGTGAGCATCCACTTCTATGTTTGCTAGGCCCAGGCATACTCTGACAAGAGACAGCTATATCAGGGTCCTTTCAGCATAATCTTGCTAGTGTATGCAATGGTGTCAGCATTTGGAAGCTGATTATGGGATGGATGTTAATTCCTCTGGCAGCTTCCCCCAGGGTTCCTCACAAAACTGAATTCAATCTCTTAGAACTTGTGCCCTAATTTCCTTAGGCAGGGGATGCCAGGGATTCAAATCAGTGTGTTCTGGTCTTTCCAGGAAGGTCAGTTCCCTAATCCAACAGCTCCCGTGCAGGGTCTAAACCCTTGTATCCATCTATCATACATATATCTTCCTAGTTTCCCCAATATTTCTGCATCAAACTTTCTGTTATTAGAGATCACTCCTTTTCAGGGTTCTCACCATTGCTCACTAATTCAGGAGACCCAGATATTCCTTCTTTTATCTTATGCCTTGCAATTTCTATGGACATCCCTGTCCTTAGTGACAAGGCCCAATGTTCATTTTCTTTCATTTTGGATGTTCAGTTTTCTAAACTACTAAAGCTTCAGATTTCTTAAAAAAACATTTCCTGCTTCAGATATTTCCTGGAAACTATGCAATCATCATGAGTTGGCTGAAGATTCACAGAGAACAGTTAACACAGTCAGCCTCAGCATCCAGGGCTGCTTGTCCCGATATGCCTGGGTTGACTGCTTGAATGGCCAGCACCAAATAAGTCTGTTCTTTATAGATGTCAGAGCCATTTCCTTTCTCGGAACACCCTCAATCCCTTTCCCAGACATTTTTGCCAGAGTTGTATTTGAGGAGAAATATGGTAAAGAAAAAGGCAAAAGAAGCAAGCATACAAGACAGAGCAACACCGTCTTTCACCAGAAAGACAGAGATGCATTATTCAGGTTGACGGTGCTCCAGCAGCTAACACTGTGCCAAGCAGTCGCATTTGCAACCGTGCCATACCTGACATTCCCCGATGACACATGAATGCCCATTTATGTTCTTTGGGCTGTAGTGACAAGAAAATGACAGCAAAGCTGACAGCAGCCACTGCCCCTTCTGTTTCAGAAGGAAGCCACCCCTCCCAACACCCAGTGTGCCTTTTCTTTCTCAAGCCCTACATTTTGTCCTCATTGTGAGGAAAAAAATGTTGAGAGGTGACAATTGAATTGAAGTATCAAGTATGCAAAGTCAGAAAAATTTCAACATTAAAGGTAGCAACAGGGTTTTAGTCTGAGTGCTGACAAATTGTGGTTCTCTCTCTCTCTCTTTCTTTCTCTCTCTCTCTCTCTCTCTCTCTCTCTCTCTCTCTCTCTCTCTCTCCCTCTCTCTCTCTCTCTCTCATCTAAGAGATGCTTGAGGAATTGTCACTTTCATGAGAAATACTTATAGGTTGAAGGGATACGAGCAATGTTTTGACAGCTGGTTGGGAAGTGGGTGGGAATGCTGAATGTTCAGGTGCAATGACCTGGTCTTAAATGGTCCTCTAAGCCCCATGTTAAAGGCTTGTTGGGAGGGCACTGCTGGGGGAATGGCCTATGAGGTAAGCAGTGCCTTCTGTCTCTGCCACTCAGCACACCTATCATAAACCCAAAGTGCAGGGCCATGTCACCTGGAAATAGAACCTTCAGAATATTAAGCTAGAAAATGAATTTCTAAATATTATAAAGTAGATTTCTGTCCCTCACCGAGTATAATACTCAAATACAAATGCACCTACGATTTTAATATAATACTTGAAACTGTTGAAGAAAAAAAATCAAAGGAAGCCCTTCAAATACAGAGCAAAGCAAAGACTGAAAGGACCTCCTGCATTCAGGAGATGATGCCAGCCATTAACAAATGCAATCTCATGAACTCAAAAAGCTTCTGCCAAGCAAGAGAAATATCAGTGAAGTGGCTGGCCACAGAATGGAAGAAAGTCTATATACTGTTACATCTGATGGAGAGGATTAATATCTAGAGTGGAGGGAACTAAAAAATAACAAACAAGAACCTAATTAGTAACTGGCATCATCAATTAAAAGCTTGTTCAAGAAAGATGAAAATCACCTGACCAATATAAAATGAAAAGCATGTTCAACCTCATCTTTCATCAAAGAAGTACAAATAAAGGCTAAATGGAGATTCATTTTTCCCAAGTCAGAATGGGATTACTTAAATTAAGACATGACAAACTCTGTCAAGAAAATAAACTGAAGAAAAACCTCCTGCATCACTGCTGAGGATATAAGCTTTTCCATCATGTATAGATGTTCAAATAAGTCCTCAGACATTTACATATCTGATTCCATGCTGGACCCCATGTGAACCTTAGAACCCAGCAGGTAGCCTCCACCCCAACACCTGCATAATGGCAGCAAAGACCTAACCTGTTAAACACCCAGTCCACAGTTCCAGGATCCAGGAAAGTACCTGAATGTGCCAGCCTTGCCTTTTGGCTTCTATAGGTCTGCTTCTTGATAACTGTTCTAGCTAACTGAAGTGTCACTCAGGATATAGCTGTTGTACTTAAAAGTCTAAAGACAGTGAGATTCAGGGCTGCACCATTTGCACAAGTTCCTCATGCAGCAGCTGGTTAGTAGTATAGTTTTTATTCACCTTTAAGAGAGACCATGTATTTTCATTGCTAGAATTATCACACGGTAGAATCATAATCATGGTTCTTCAAACAACAAAAATTGAATCTACCATTTGACCTAGGTAATACCACTCCTGGGTATTTATTTACAAAAAGGATTTTAATTCACTATATTAGAGACTTATTTGCCTGTCAGTGTTGATTGTAGCACACCTGTACTTGACTCTCATATTGCATAACCAGAATCTATTCAGGGTTTTCTAGAGGAATAGAACTGATAGAATGAATCTGACTGTGTGTCTTTCTGTCTATAGAAAGGAGGATGATTAGATTGGACTACCAAGCTATGGCTTAGCTTATCCAAAAATGGCTGTCTAGCACCAGACATTCCAAGAGTCCAGTAGTTGTTTAATCCATCAGGCTGTCTCAGCTGGTCTCTGATGTACTCTGTCTAGATTCCAAAAGAAATGGTCTCTAATATCAGTGAAGGCATGGACTTGCCAGCAAGAGCAAGGGAGAGCAACCAAAGAGCATAGTGCTCTCTTCTTCCACATTCTTTATATAGGCTACCACCAGATGGGTTAGCCCAAATTAAAAGCAGACCTTCCTACCTGAAAAGATCCAGATTAATGTTGGCTATTTCTACTTCAAATAATTTAATATATTTTAATTTTAAAAAATCCCTCACTGGTGTACCCAATAAATTAGATTTTAGTTAATTCCAGGTGTAGCCTGGTTGACACCAAAAATAGCCATTGCAACAGTTCACTGCAGCTACATTAGGGAAATAGCATGTGTGTCAACAACATAGAAGGGGAGAAAGAAAATGGGGTGTGTAAACATAATGGGAAATTATTTATTCATAAAAATAAAACTATGCTGTTTGCAGGAAAACAAAACAGTGGAGATTAGCATATGAATTAAGTTGGCTCAAGTTAAGTACATTTTCCTTATTAAGTGGGTCCTAGATTATACTTGAAAAATGGAATCCTGGTTGTATGTGTTTTGTGAACTTGAACAGAAATCTTTGAAGCAGAAAAATGATTGATAAGGGCTGTGATGAGTGATAAGAAATATGCAGATCTATGAAAATGGAGGGAAAGTGTGCCCAATATTCAGTATGTACTTCAAGATATATCCTGTTCAGTGAATGAAAAACTTAACAATTATTTCAATACAAGTGTAGCATATTTTCAATTGATTTACTATTAAGTATATTTCTCAAGTTCTATTTCATATATAATAGGATAAAATTAGATTATCAATGTTAACAGAAATATCAGAATACAATTATATTAGCCACAAATAAAATAACCAACTTAACAGTTTTTAGTAGTTTACTAACTATTCAACTATATGTGGATATATTTTGTCTATCATTCTATAAATACTTTAATCTTCTATATTCCTACACTTGTACTTATGTATATGCATATTTATATATGGATTTGCATACATCAGTGATTATCTCTTTCTGTGTCCACACTGACAGCACTTTCTTGCAAAGATGTAGCCAGCTCTTACATTGCATAGCCATAATATTGAGAGATTTCCATATCCTTCTCCTCCTGAAGGAAAAGCTGCAGTTTCCTAGGAGAGGTACACATGGTGGCATTCTCTCGCTCCTATTGAGCCTGCCTCTTCATGACCTCTCTCTTTGGCTTCTGCTCTCTTGTGATGAGCTATGTGATGACTGGTCCTAGAATGTCAACTTTCCTCCATAGGATGGGTTGACATATAAAGTCTTACTGCAGATTATTAGTTTTGTGGATTGGAAGGTGATGACATCTTGTTTTTGGTAGCAGAAACAAGCTCCCTCTGGAATGAAGTATGAGATGATGTTCTGTACAGTGCAGCCATTAAGGCTGGGGTGGCTGGGTCTGGCCTAGGATCTTTGTGACTAATGAAAGTTCAGAGACCCCTGAAAGAGGAGATGCCCGTTTTCTTCTCACTCTTCTTCCCCAGTGGGTGAAAGCCCTGCATGGAATCCAGCATATGCTTGCCAAGGGGGATTTGAGGCTTTTTACAGTTGTTGTGGCTGAGCTCAGGTCGATGTTGGTCTTGGGGATGGTGGGCTTCTCTTCTGTTTTGACTCTGTTCTTTGACTGCTTACATTTCTTTGTTTTCTTGGAGTTGTTCTCTGGTCCACTTGGTCTTTCTTGCCCCTTTCCTCTAAGTCTGCTGTGCCTTCCGGGTGTTTCTTTGGGAACTTTACCTTTCAGGTGCATTGTGATGTTGTTGATAGCCATATCACCTGCCCTAAATCCCACAGCTCCTTCCATTCCCCAATCCTTGTGATGGATTTTGAGCTGAGGGGCTCCATCAAGCAGCTTAGAGGCTTTAAGGTCATTCTTCCTCACTTTGCCAGAGTGACCACTAATGAGTCTCCAGTTATCATGGCACTGATTCTGTTCTATGACTGTGAGGGTATTGACAAGTTGGGAAATGTGAATATCTGCCTCCACTGTAGTGATGTCCTCAAAATGATGCTGAATCCCATCTTGTTCTCTATCTTCCCTACCTCTTCCTGATGCAGCCTGATGGTTCCCAAACTGGCATTTCGAGAAGCTGACTTCTACCTTCGGCTCCCAGTATCAGTGAGGTGAAGAACCTTCAGCATGGCACAGTGTGCTAAAGGGAGAAGTGATGGGTCTTGGTTTTTTTTTTTTAGTGCCCTCATAGGCATCCAATGGCATTGACAGCTCAGCTTTCCTCTCAAGCATGGTTTCATTCTCTCTTTGTTCCAGTCCTGGATCTTAAGGCAAGGCCAAGATTTCTGAAGGACAGTGGGTAGGGGCTGTTAATAACCAGTCCCCATTGACAGGTTAAGTCTTCATCTGGTAAACCTGGAAAAGGATGTTGGACTTTCTAAACTCTGCAGCAGACAACAGTGTCTGGCTTGAAGGTGGCAATCCCAGGGACTTCTCCATTACCACATCTCAGAGTCAAGGACAGTCAAGGCAGTCAGCGCCTGCACTGTGAGATGCTCCCCTACCACAATTCTTATAGCACCACAGCAGTCAGCACCTGCATCAGTGGGAGGGCATTCGTATGAACCCTGCTTGAGCAACACGGAAGCACCTCTGTTGGCAGACAGATGGTGACTGCTCTATTTCTGCTGGCCATGCTATGTGATGTTTTCTCAGATACTTTTGTGTTCTTTGGGTTTGTGTGGTGTGTGGGGGCATAGCCTCCATGGTTAAGTTACAGAATTTTCTCTATGTCTTCTCTTCATTGCCTTACTGTTTGTCTTTGATACAGTACCTCTCATTTCCTAGAAAGTTTTCTCTTAGGCAGGTTGTCTGGTCCATAATTTCCAGGAGCTTACCTGCCACTGCCAACTTCTTTCAGTTTTAGGCATTACCCACAAGGTCTGGATGCATGACTTTTTATGTGGGTTTAGGAATTTGATACTCCTGCAAGGCAGGCTCTTCAACAACTGAGGCTTTTCTCTAGCCCATGTTTCACAGATTCCTTATAAGTGATATGAAAACTGATTTAAGAAATCAAAATATTTTGACTCAGGTGTGAATCAGTAGTAAAAACCATGTCTATATGATCTTATGTCCTTGGTTATCTCTGAAGTACCAAAACAAATGAAAGAATAAAAAAAGATGAGCAGCTTTAGCCAACATAACAATGGTACCTGGACTGCACCAGACTCCCCTTTTAAAAATTTAAGATTAAAAAAATTCTAGAACAGGCACTGGGGATCTGGGAAAAGTACTTCTTCCAGGACAGATTAAGAGTTGCATTGCTCTGGAGAAAGATTTTACCTCTTGGAAAATCCAGTGTTAACTAAAACAAAAAGTCATTATTGTCTTCTATACCCAAGAGCAATAAATCCAGTGTGTTGGTGCATAGAACTGATTATCTTGGGTAATTAATTACATGCATGTCTGTTGTGTCCTCCATGGATATCATTTAATTCAGGATGGATACCACTTACATTAAACTTTCTCATGACAGAGTCTGAAGGTAGTGATGGAAAGCCAGAGCTGGACCTAACCAGTCAAGACTCTCATTCTACCCTTGTGTCTACTATTGAAAGACTTCAGTCTCCTTAAAATGCTTATCCCACTCCTTTCTTCCTGGCTCTGTACTTACTGGGAAGACTGGTGTCTGACATAGCTTAAGCAGATGCAGAATTGGAGAAGACAGATGTGGGGAGTGGCATTTGGATATTCCTTGAGTTAATCACCTTTAGCACCATCACCATCTCTGGTTGGGGAGCAGAGGTCTGACTCACAGGGTAGGGGACAGAGCCACAGATCAGCAGGCACTGGCACTGTCTGAGTTCTGCAGCTCTCAGAGGGCCCAGAACATTGTGCTCATAGTAATAAACCTGGATTCCCTCCTGGTAGGAAGGTGCCAGTCAGTGTCCTTTGCACCTGTCATGGTGTGGCCTTGATGAAGCTGGCTGACAGCATTTGATAGAAAGGGGATATGATATAGTGATCTAACATTTTATCACACTGGGATGTCACAGACAGGGAGGAGAGTACAATGTCCTGGTCAATGATCGTCACATTGAATTCCAGAAGTGTATATTTTCATATCTGTGTTTCTTGTAAGATCCCACTTGGGAGTGCCTAGATAGGACAGTGCTAAGATGGAGTTCTGTCCATAGTCAGTCAGCATTGTTTAATGGCTGTGCCAACATGTAGAATGAGGTAGGCACTGTCAGTGAGCAGTGGGAGAAATGTGCTTGTGGCTGATGGCAGGAGCCATGCTGAACTCAAAACTGGGATGGAGACCCTGGTGAAGATTCACACTTTCCTGCTGTGTGCATGGAGTTGCTCAGCACAGGCATGGGGGATTGCATGGCACTTTCTATTCCAAAGAAAGCTGTGCTTTGGAAATTCTCTATAGGCAGGAAGAGGGCAGTAGGAAATGGTGAGATTGATGTTTTCTAGCTTCCTGTGGGGAGTAGTGCTATCTCCAGTTTGTACTGTCTGGGATTGTCTAAGACTATTTTTCAGTTTTCTAGCCACTCATGATGGTTTGTATATGATTGGCCCAGGGAGTGGCATTATTAGGAGGTATGACCTTGTTGGAGTAGGTGTGTCACTGTGGGTTTGGGCTTAAGACCCTCACCCTAGCTGCTTGGAAGGCTGTATTCCACTAGGAGACTTCAGGTGACGATGTAGAACTCTCGGCTCTACCTGCATCATGCCTGCCTAGATGCTGTCCTGCTCCCACATTGATAATAATAGACTGAACCTCTGAACCTATAAACCAGCCCCAATTAAATGTTGTCTTTAGAAGAGTTGCATTAGTCATGGTGTCTATTCACAGCAGTAGAACCCTAACTAAGCCAGAAGTTGGTATCAGGAGTGGGATATTGCTTTTATAGGCTTGACCATGCTTTTGTTTGGAAGACTGTGGATTTTGAGACTTGGATTTGGGAAGCAGTAGAATGTTTTAAATGGGGTTTAGTGGGCTATCCTAGTAGGAATATGGAATACTTTGTTACAGAGAATGACTTGAATTTTGCAGACCTGGCCCAAGAGGTTTCAGCCTAGAGACTGTTCTATAATATTTTGGTAAAGAATGTGGCTACTTTTTGTAACTTGTCTGAAAAGTGTACCTGAGGCTAAGGAGAAAAGACTCAGATTAATTTCATTGACAAAGCAAGTCTCAGAAATGCCCATCATAGACTTTGTTCTTGGATTAAGTCCCGTGGAGTGCATTTTAAACAAGTGTAGCAAACTGAGGAAGGAAAAATACAAAATTTATGGTTCAAGTATTAAAGGGGCACAAGGAAGTGAGATGGAGCCTTATCCTGTGTTCTAGGAGATAGCAGATTAAGAGAGTGGGACTTTGCAGTATGCTCAGCTATGGTTAGATCCAGGTGTGGTGGTATACACCTTTAATCCCATGAGACAGGCATGCAGATCTCTGAGTTCAAAGAAAGTCTACAGAGAAAGTTCCAGGACAGAAAGAGTCTGAAAATAGAAAGCTGGTGATAATGTAATATCCCAAGAGGGGGCAAGCTACAGCCCCAGGAAGCAGCAGAATTCAGCAGCTTTGGTCATTTCTGGCAGCTTTTGGGAGAAAGGAGAGTACTGGGACAATTGATGCTGGTTAGCTGGAGCTATGAAATTAGCAGTGATTAAGAGGAGACCAGCGTCACTGAGGTAAAATCTTCTAGGAAGTGTTTTTTGAGAGCACAAAGAAGCTGTGTTCCACAGATAGCCAAGATTTAAACATATACTAAAACTAAGGAAAGATGTGATCAAAACAAATGTTTTAAAGTTTGGTTCCTACCTGGCACAGTTGGTGGTTGTGGGAGTAACAATAATCCACAGGAGAATGGAGCAGGTAGATGGTCACCTTTGTCTGATCTGCTGACCAAACCATGCAGTGTGTTCAATATCAGACAATGCTCACTGGTCACTGGTAACCAATGATGATACAAATTTTCTTTTTGGCAGTACTGTGGAAACCCCAGGATTCTCAGGTGGTGATAGGGTGATTGGAAGAGTAATGTAATCAATCAAGCAATAGCCAATTTTAAGGTCACATTATGAGCTACATAAGAATCTGATAATAGTGGATGTACAAGATACCAGAAAACCAACAGCAGCCATGAAAGCCCGTGCATGTGCTAATGAAGAAAAGTAATCTTGGCATATCTGACCCCCTTTCCAGGAACTTTAGCCCAGGAGATCATGACAGTGACTTTTATAAGGGTCATCGATGAGGCTATTTATGATGTGTGTATCATGTATCACATTCCAACAGATTGCACCACATCAGTGCTCACTGTCTTACAGTTTTACTGCTGTGAATACAAACGACGCCCATAGGAAGGAATAAAGGACCAACATTGTGACTGTGTTGAAATGTAGGACTGAGGGCATTAAATGCACCTTGTGAGAAATTATGAATGCCATCTCTTCTTTTCTGGTTTCTTCTCCAGAGGTCCTTTTTTCCACTGTTCTGGATCATATCTCTTATTTTTATCCACCTTTTCTAGTCTTTGATCCTTGAACCAACTTGACCCTGCACCCTTACCCTAGTGGGTGATATCACTGTGAACATCCACAAACTGTAGTCTTCATTTCATTAAGCACATGTGTGTAAAGTGGGTTCTGCCCTTACAAGTAAACAACAGAAGGTCTGCATGCATCCCCTCTTTCAGCATTTGTTGCTGTTCTCCTGTCAATATTCTATTACCTCTGGAATTTTACTCTCCTCTTTCATTTACCTGAGATACGTTTGCCTCTGTAGCTCAAGTTGTTCTGGAATTTACTGTAAATGCTCCTCAGGCTTCAAAAAAAATATACTGAGATGAAGCAAATATGATATTTCCAAGTTGAACATGCTTAACTGATGACAGGAAAGGAGTCATAAATCAAAGGTTGTGTCAGCATCACTAAGATGCTCAAACACTTGTATTTCTTTCTTTTTTTAGGTTGTAGGTTATATTGATGGTCTTATGTATATTGAACAATTCCTGTATTCCTGAGATGAAGCCAACTTGAACATGTTGGATGATGTTTTTGTGTGTGCTCGGATTTGGTTTGCTTGTATTTTATTAAGTATATTTGCATTAATGCTCATAAGAGAAATTGACCTGAAATTATTTTTCTTTGTTGAATCCTTGTGTGATTTAGTATCAGGCTGACTGTGGCCCCATAGAAAGGGTTTGCAATGTTTCTTTTGTTTCTATTTTCTGGAATAGGTGATGAGTATTAATGTTAGGTCTTTCTTGAAAGTCTGGGGTAATTCTGCACCAAAACCATCAGGGTCTCGACTTTTTTTGATTAGGAGACTTTTATTGACTGCTTCTATTATTATAGGGATTATAAGACTGTTCAGATTGTTTACCTGGTCTTAATTTAACTTTGGTAAGTAGAATCATCCCAGAAAATTGTCCATTTCATTTAGATTTTCCAGTTTTGTGGAGTACAGGTTTTGAGAAAGACATAGTGATACTTTGAATTTCCTAAGTCTCTGTTGATATGTTTTGCCTTTTGGATTTTGTTAATTTGGTTATTGTCTCTCTGCCTTTTAGCTAGTTTGGCTAATGGTTTGTTCATTTGCTGTTTTTCTCAAGGATCCAGCTGTTTGTTTTGTTGCTTCTTTGAATTGTTGTTTTTGTTTCTAATATATTGATTTAAGCCCTGAGTTTGATTATTTTGTGCTATCTACTCCTCTTGCCTGTGCTTGATTCCTTTTCTTCTATGGCATTCAGATTTGCTATTATGAGATCTCTCCAGTTTATTTTTTTCCAGCTCCAGCTCTTGTATGCCTTTTGAACCACTAGGTCAGTCCCTGGGAGCCCCAAAGGGTCCAAGTAATTGACTTTGTTGGTCTTCTTACCGAGTCCATATGCCCTTTGGATTCCTCCATCCCTTCCACAACCAACTCTTTCACAAGATTTCCCATGCCCCCTCTAACGTTTGGCTGTTGGGTTTTGTGTCTGTTCCATCAACTGATGAATGGAGTCTTTTAGAAAGCAGTTATTCTAGGTTATTCTCTACAAGCATAGCACAGTATTTTTTTTTGCATTTTTATTTCTTTATTTTATTTTTTTAAATACTAAAGTTATTTTTTATTGGATATTTTCTTTATTTACATTTCAAATGTTATCCCTTTTCCTGGTTTCTTTTCCTCCTGGAAACACCCTATCACATCGTCCCTTCCCCTGCTTCTATGAGGGTGTTCCTCCATCCACCCACCTTCTCACCCTCGATTCCTTTGCACTGGGGCATCTATCAAGCCTTCATAGGACAAAGGACCTCTTCTTCCATTTATGCATGACAAGGCCATCCTCTGCTACATATGCAGCTGGACCCATGTGTACTCCTTTGTTGATGGCTTAGTCCCTGGGATTTTGGGGGGTCTGGTTGGTTGATGTTGTTGTTCTTTCTGTGGGGTTTCAAAAGTCTTCAACTCCTTCAGTCCCTTCTCTCTCTCTCTCTGCATTGGGGACTGGTTGTTCCTCATAACATGGATTGCAAGTTGGGCCCATCCTAGACTGGCCATTACTACACTCTCTGCTCCATCTTTGTCCCTATACTTTTTGTATGCAGGAAAAATTTTGGGTCAGATGTTTTGTCAGTGGGTTGGTATGATTGTCCTTTCACAGGTAGTCCTCCCTGCTACAAGTCTCTTTCACTTTGAGAGCACTTGGTGCTATAGCTTTCCTCTTGGTTATATTGTGCCTTCATATTCATTGAATTTTAGGAACTCTTTAATGTTTTCTTTACTTCTTCCTGTCCCAGTGGTCACCGAGGAGAAAGTTGTTCAGTTTCCATGAGTTTGTAGGCTTTCTGCTGTTTCTTTTCTTGTTGAAGTCCAACTTTAATCCATGGTGATGTAATATGATATAAGGGATTATTTCAATCTTCTTTATCTGTTGACAAAGGCTTGCTTTATGACTAACTATGTTGTCAGTCTTGGAGAAGGATCCATGAGGTGCTGAATATAAGGTACATTGTTTTGTACTCGGGTAAAATGTTCTATAAATATCTGTTAGGTTCACATGATCATAACCTGTTACCTTCATTATTCTTTGTTGACTTTGTTTTCATGTTAACCTGTTAATTGTTAAGAGTGGGGTGTTGAAGTCCCTCACTATTAATGTGTGCTGGTGTGATTTTAAGCTCCTTTCTGCAAGCACTTGTTGGCATCCACAACAGTGTCTGAGTTTGGTGACTGTATATGGGATGGATCCCCAGGTGGGGCAGTCCATGGATGGTCTTTCCTTCAGTTTCTGCTCTACACTTTGTCTCTTTATCTCTTCCCATGGGTATTTCGTTCACCTCTTCTAAGAAGGACTGAAGTATCCAGATTTGGTCTTTTTTCTTCTTGAGCTTCATGTGGTCTCTGAATTATATCTTGGGTGTTCTGAGCTTCTGGGCTAATACCATTTATCAGTAAGTGCACACTATTTGTGTTCTTTTGTGATTGGGTTATCTCACTCAGGATGATGTTTTCTAGTCCATTCACTTGCCTGAGAACTTCATCAATTGGTTGTTTTTAATAGCTGAGTATAACTCCATTGTGTAAATGTACCACATTTTCTGTATCCATTCCTCTGTTGAGAGACATCTGGGTTCTTTCCAGCTTCTGGCTATTATAAATAAGGCTTCTATGAACATAGTGGAGCATGTTTCCTTATTACACATTGCAGCATCTTCTGGGTGTATGCCTAGGAGTGGTATAGTTGGGTCCTCAGGTAGTACTATGTCCAATTTTCTGAGAAACCACCAGACTAATTTCCAGACTGGTTTTACCAGCTTGGAATCCCACCAGCAATAGAGGAGTGTTCTTCTTTCTCCACATCCTCTCCAGCATCTGCTGTCACCTGAGGTTTTTATCTTAGCCATTTTGACTGGCTAAGACACTGAGTCGGCCAATTCAGACTCTGGGCCTTGATTTCTTTTGTGTACTGAGTCAGTTCCCTGAAAGTTGTCTTGGGATCCCTGATTCATTTCACAAACCAGCTTCCAGGCCCGTTTCCTCTGTACTTTCATTTTGGCTAAATTCTGGCGTCTCTCATCCCAGTTACCCTTCATTGTCGGCCAGCTTCTGGAGAACTCTGACGATGTCTCCTCCAGGACTCACTCATTCTTTTCCCTTTCTTAGCCTTGTTTGGCAGCTTTCACCCACAAGAACTTTTTCTTATTTAAATTTCCACTCGGGGAAAATCTCTTATGCTCAAGAAACAACATAAACATAGTACATAGATTTACTCTAGCCAGCCTCAATGGAACACAACCAAATTTCAAATATGGTACCTGGGAGTCATGCTATCCAGACACCGTCATTGTGTGTGTTTCTGACAGCACATGCACCTTAGGGTTAGCTTCAGACCTGAAGGAGGGCAGGCTATGCAGGCCTGCACTCTGTCGAGTGGCAACTTTTTTGTGAGGCCCCGTTACTTTGCAGGTCAGGATTAATGAAGTATAGGGAGGAGGCAACATGGAATAGAGAGGACAACAGGGAGATTGGGGACTAGGGAGGGTACAAGTGGGCCGGTGATATTGGCAGTAATGGCTGTAGGATTCCTTTTGCATTCTGGGTTTGTTTATTTATTTTGTGTTGTTTTTGTTTTTGCATAAGGGGCTCACTGGGTGGCCTTGTGTGGCCTGGAATTCATTCCCCAGTTTATTAGTCAAATCCTTTATGATGGACCAGGATTTACTTCTATTTCTGCTACTAAGTACTTTTATGACCTAATTTAAGGCTTTTTTTCTTATAAGTAAAACATATATATAGGTTTAGCTGGCATTGAAGCAAGAATCTAGGTATGGGTAATTAGTATAGTAACTTTTAAAAATTGTATTTTATTATGCTGAAGGTCATTACACAAGGTTCCTACCCTAAATTCCTAACTGCAGTATTAGTTGTACCTCCTGAAGGATACTAACCCATGTGATTTAGCTTAGCTGAAGGTCAGGTCCAGTCTCTAATAGAAGGATTTTAATCTTGGGGGAAGACACTCCAGATGCAGTGCAGATCAAGGTGGCATATCTTTCCAGCTTTGCAGGGAAGAGCATATTTTGGTCTTTACTTATAAACTGTCCAGTGGGCATCCTGGAGGTCTAGGATGTATCTGGTTATCTCCAGTGATGTTTCTGAGTTCTGGTTATCAGATGTAGTCTTGGGTGTTGTGGAGTTCCTTGGCCAAGCTGTTCTATGTTTTGTTTTTTACATTGTTTTTAAACTATGTTCATTACTGCTTTCTCTGGTGGTCTTGGAGCCTTTGGTTTTGTTTGTTTGTTTGTTTTATTTTGTTTTGTTTTTTGTTTTTTGATTTGATTTATTTTTTTCACTCTGAAGACAGTCTCCCTATGTCTCCCAGATACTTGCTGTGAAGTCTAGTGTGAGCTTGAAAGTGTAACATTCCTGTCTGAGCTTCTGGAGCATTGGCATTTATAGTCTCTCCTATTGCATCCAATCCAGAAAGCACTCTAGGCATTTGCAACATTGGGTTCTATCACTGTGATAAAAGACAAAAATGATTCCTGTGCCTGAAGATCTGGGACACAAAGCCCCAGCCCAGCCAGAAGCTAAGTCTATTTCACTTATTAGGAGTCTCTTAATTGTCTCTCTTCAAATATGTAGCATGACCTTGGTTATCTGCCAGTGTTTCCTGTGATTCTCAGATTACAGTATGATGGTGGGTTCCTCAGAGCAACAGTGATACGACAGTTGCCTGATAACTGAAATTTTGCTTTTTACGGAGGATACACTCACATTGTCAGCTTCAGAAAGCAGTGTATGAATTGTGATTCTTGTTTGCTAGAAAAGTACTGAGAACAATATTTGACACAGAGGGACTTAGCAAATGAAGTATATGTTGTTGCATTTGGTAAATTGTTTATCACATGGACAATAGAATGCATAATATAACCTCAGCACTCAGGAGGATAGAAAGCCTGAGGCCCTCTTAGCATACACATCAAGACCCTATCTGGAAAAGCTGACCAAGAAAAGGTTCAAATTTTTTGATTTTTGGCATCTGTTAAGAGAGTTATCTTGGAGAAGGTTCCCCAGAATCTACATAATAATTTATTTTTATGTGCATTGATATTCTGGCTTCATGTGTGATGCATGTGTAAGATGTCACAAGCCCTAGCCCTTGATTTACAGATAGATGTGAATTGTCATGTGGGTGCTGGGAAATTTACTTTGGTTCCCTGAAAGAGGAGCCAGAGGTCTTTATTCATTGAACCATATCTCCAGCTCCAGGAATCTACATGTTTTTAAAAAAAGATTTTAAAAGTGTGTAAGTGTATGTGTTTGTGTGGGTGTGTATGTGTGTGTGTGTGTAAGTATCCATAGAGGGTGGAAGAGCACTCCATTGGATCTGAAATTACAGGTTTGGAGCCACCCAGTGTGGGAGCTGGAACCTCTGGAAAAGCAACCAGTGCTCTTGATCCCTGAAACATCTCCCTAAATCCCAGAACCTGTATTTTTTTTTTTTTGAGTTTCTATTTTTTATTCTTTATCTCTTTTAAAGTTTTAATGCCCAAGTTTGGCAAATGATAGAAGTTTATACATACACACATTTACATATCTACATCTTTTAAGATTAGAGCCCGAGCTTCATTGTTAAACTCTCTGTTAAAAAGAGGTTAAATGGCAAGTATACATATATAAAATTCAGGAAAAAATGAAATAACCCTAATGTATAACTTTTGCTTTTATGAACTACAACCTTTTTGAAGCAAATCTCCTTGTTAAGCTACTACAGCCTCAATTTCTTTTTTTTTATATTTTTTATTATTACATATTTTCCTCAATTACATTTAGAATGCTATCCCAAAAGTCCCCCATACCCCCCGCTCTTCCGTACCCACCCATTTCCATTTTTTGGCCCTGGCATTCCCCTGTACTGGGGCATATAAAGTTTGCGTGTCCAATGGGCCTCTCTTTCCAGTGATGGCCAACTAGGCCATCTTTTGATACATATGCAGCTAGAGTCAAGAGCTCCGGGGTACTGGTTAGTTCATAATGTTGTTGCACCTACAAGGTTGCAGATCTCTTTAGCTCCTTGGATACTTTCTCTAGCTCCTCTATTGGGGGCCCTGTGCTCCATCCAATAGCTGACTGTGAGCATCCATTTATGTGTTTGCTAGGCCCCGGCCTAGTCTCACAAGAGACAGCTATATCAGGGTCCTTTCAGCCAACGCTTGCTGGTGTATGCAATGGTGCCATCATTTGGAGGCTAATTATGGGATGGATTCCTGGATATGGCAGTCTCTAGATGGTCCATCATTTTGTCTCAGCTCCAAACTTTGTCTCTGTAACTCCTTCCATGGGTTATTGTTTCCAATTCTAAGAAGGGGCAAAGTGTCCACACTTTGTTCTTCGTTCTTTAGTTTCATGTGTTTTGCAAATTGTATCTTATATCTCGGGTATACTAAGTTTCTGGGCTAATATCCACTTAGCATTGAGTACATATCATTTGAGTTCTTTTGTGATTTCGTTATCTCACTCAGGATGATGCCCTCCAGGTCCATCCATTTGCCTAGGAATTTCAAAAATTCATTCTTTTTAATAGCTGAGTAGTACTCCATTGTGTAAATGTACCACATTTTTTGTATCCATTTCTCTGTTGAGGGGCATCTGGGTTCTTTCCAGCTTCTGGCTATTATAAATAAGGCTGCTATGAACATAGTGGAGCATGTGTCCCTCTTACCGGTTGGGACATCTTCTGGATATATGCCCAGGAGAGATATTGCTGGATCCTCCGATAGTACTATGTCCAATTTTCTGAGGAACGGCCAGACTTATTTCCAGAGTGGTTATACAAGCTTGCAATCCCACCACCAATGGAGGAGTGTTCCTCTTTCTCCACATCCTTGCCAGCATCTGCTGTCACCTGAATTTTTGATCTTAGTCATTCTGACTTGTGTGAGAAGGAATCTCAGGTTTCTTTTGATTTGCATTTCTCTGATGATTAAGGATGCTGAGCATTTTTTCAGGTGCTTCTCAGCCATTTGTTATTCCTCAGGTGAAAATTCTTTGTTTAGCTCTGAGCCCCATTTTTTAATGGGGTTATTTGATTTTCTGGAGTCCACCTTCTTGAGTTCTTTATATATATTGGATATTAGTCCCCTATCTGATTTAGGATAGGTAAAGATCCTTTCCTAATATTCTTACAAGAAAAGTCCTTATGTACTCTGTGGCTTGACAAACAAGTTAAGTTTTTATTATGAACAGTCAAAAGCCAGCGATTCAAATTCAGGTTAAAGGCATCCAGTTTACAGGATCATTAGAATCTGAAGCAAAGTCCTTCAGCTGTATGCCTTTAAACTGCTACACAAACCCATCACAGCAATGTTCAGGTTGTAGCTGAAAATTTTCCAGTGCACTGCTGGGGCTTGAACTCTATGCATTTTAGTTAAGTGCACTAAAGTCAATTTGTTGTTGAGGCTACTGCCAAGAACATGGTCTGCTTGAAAACAGAATATATCGCTGATTATCTCTTGCTGGAATCCCCTCTTTGTGCAGATAATTACCGTGTATCTGAAGCTTCTTTATTTCATAATAAGGAAGGTGGGCCTGGATTACCACAGAAGAGGAAAACTCCTGCAGAAAATGTTGTCAGAACCTGTATTCTTAAGAGATGTTCTCAGGTGAGGTGTTCTTATCTAAGTGGGGTCCACTTATAGGTTAGATAGTCTTAGTTTTTAAGATGGTTATAGAGATATTAGTAAAAAAACCCAAATATATACAGAAAACATGCAAATATATTGAAAGTTTTTACAAATGGATGGGGAAACATCTTTTTGGTTATTTCAAAAATTATTTGACAAGAATGACATCTTATTTTTTTCCTTGTTAATAGCAATGTACTGTAAACTTCGCAACTTGGAAATGCATTTTTCCATGAGTGAATCTATGAGAGTTGTTTCAGAATTTAAAGTTCAGTGACACAGTGGTTACTCCACCTACCTTTGGCAACATGTTATGGAAAACTTGAAGGACTGGCAAGATGGCTCAGCAGGTAAAGCTGTTTGACACCGAAATCTGACCTCCTGTATTCCATCACCAAATTTAACTGTGACACAGAAGGACTAACTTCAGAGAGTTGACCTCTGAACTTCCCACTCATGCTGTGGGTTTGGTGTGCCAACACTCACACACATAGCTGCCTACTTCAGTCAATGCCAGTGTGCTTTTAGAACTAACATCTTGCTACATTTGAGAAGGTTTCTTTTGTTTGCTGCCTTGAAGTCTTCAAGCTGTCTTATGGAAGACTGAAGAATATTTTCATACAGAAATTCAAGAATAAGCTTCAGTTATTAAACAATGAGTATCTGAAAACCAGGACCTGATTTGAATTAGGTACTTTCTCTTATGCCTTTTACAGTTTTGTGTGTTTGTTGGCCTCTGCCACAATCATTGTCATCAGGTCTGACTGCAAGCACATTCACCATTTTTTTACTTAGAGTGTTTATGTCACTAATTAAACACCATGACCAAAAGCAACCTGGGAAGAAAAAGCTTTATTGATTCACAGTCCATTGAGGGAAACAAAGACAAGGACTCAAAATGGGAAGCTATCTGGAGGCAGGACCTGATGCAGAGTCCATGGATGAGTGATGTACACTGGTTCCTCAGCTTATTTTTTAAAACGATTTATGCATGTAATATATATTTATGTGAATGCCTTTTTTATTACATATTTTCTTCATTTACACTTCAAATGCTATCCCCAAAGCCCCCTATACCCTACCCCTGCCCTGCTCCCCAGCCCACCCACTCCTGCTTCCTGGCCCTGGCGAATGCTTTTTTTAAATGCATTCAGAAAATGAAATCAGATCCCATTATTGATGGTTGTAAGACACCATTTGGTTTCTGGGAACTGAACTCAGGACTTTTAGAAGAATAGCCAGTGCTCCTAACCAATGAGCCATCTCTCCAGCCACACTCAACCAATTTACTTTGGGGCTCTAGGTCCACCGGCCTAGGAATGGCACCATGTAGAATGGAATGGGTCCTCCCATCTCAATGACTTATTAAGAAAATGCCCTGAAGTTTTGCTTTCAGCTTGATTTTCTGGAGGCATTTTCTCAATTGAGATTCCATGGGCTCAGATGTCTTTAGCTTGTTTCAAAGCTAAAGTTGACACAAAACTAGACAGCATCCACTGAACACTCTCTGCAGCCTTTTAGTTTCTTTCTTGCTGCTGTGACAGAATACCTGGCAGAAACAAGGAGAGGAGGTTTGTTTGTGCTCATGTTCAGAGATTTGTAGTGTATCACAGCAGGGCAGGCATGGTAGAATGGCTCAGTTAATAGCAGTGTGGTGTATAGCAGTGTCTTTTCATGTCATGGCTGACCTGGAAACAGAAAGGCCAGAATCATTTCTAGACTATAACTTTAAAGGACACTTCTAATTATCCACTTCTGCTAGGAAGGCTGTGTTGCCTGAAGGTTATTTAGCCGTCCCAATTACTACCACCAACTAAAGAACAAGTGATCAATGACATTAATTGAGTCAAGAAATGACAAACACTTTCAAGTTTGGAGAAAAATCTTCTGTATCACTGGTAAGGATATAAGATTTTACATCGTGTATATGAGTTGTAACAGGCTCCAGATCTTAGCACAACTGAGACCATGCTGGAAATACCATGCTGACCTTAGAATCCAGCATGTAGACCCTTACACCTGCCCAAAATGACAAGAAAGGCTTAACCATCAAACACCTAGGACATAGTTCCTGGATCCAGGAAAAGCCCCTAAATGTACTATCCTTGCCTTTTTGCTTCTATAGTTCTGTGTCTTGATAACTCTTACTGATAACTGAAATGTGTCAGCTCAAGATATAGTTTTTGTGCTTAAAACTCCAAAGTCAGGCTAGAAAGATGGCTCTGTGGTTAAGAGCACTGGGTGATCTTCCAAAGGTCCTGAGTTCAATTCCCAGCAAAATCATGGAGGCTCAAAACCATCTATAATGGGATTTGATACCTTCCTCTGGCATGTAGATGTACGTGCAGATAGCATACTCACATACATAAAATAAACAAATCTTTAAGGAATTGTCCAAAGGTAGTGTGACTCAGGGCTACATGATTTCCATAAGTTCTTGATGGAGCTGCTGACTAGAAGTACAGACTCTCTATTGACCGTTAAAAGTGTCCATGAAAGCCAGGCGTGGTGGCACACACCTTTAATCCCAGCACTCAGGAGGCAGAGGCAGGCAGATTTCTGAGTTCGAGGCCATCCTGCTCTACAAAGTGAGTTCCAGGACAGCCAGGGCTATACAGAGAAACCCTGTCTCAAAAAGCAAAAAAAAAAAAAAAAAAATGTGCATGAGTGTTTGCTAGAATTACTACACAGCAGAAACATAGTGGAGGGGTGGCTCTTCAAAAAATTAAAAATGAATCTAACATACGGCCCAGGTAATACCACCCCTGGGTATTTACAAAAAGGAATTCAATTCACTATATTAGAGACATATTTGCCTTCAGTGTTGATTGTAGCACACTTGTACTTGGCTCTCACTTTGCATAGCCAGAATATCTAGTTAGAGTTCCCTAGAGGAACAAAATTGATACAATGAATATCTATGGAGAATCTATCTATCTATCTATCTATCTATCTATCTATCTATCTACCCATCCATCGATCTATCATCTATCTATCTATCTATCTATCTATCTATCTATCTATCTATCTATCTATCTATCCATCTATATATGAATGACTTGCAGGCTGGGGTCTTGCTAGGACAGTAATAGTACAATAATGGCTGTCTAAGACCAGTCCTGTAGTTATTCAATCCATGTGGGTATTTGAGCTGGTCTTCAGTATACATTGTCTGGAATCCTGAAGAATGAGGCTGTAATGCCAGTAGAGGAATGAACTGGAAAGCAAGTGCAAGGACAAGCAAGCAAAGAACAAAATGCTTCCTAATCCACATTCTTTATATAGACTGACACAAGGAAGTTTGGCCCAAATTAAAGGTATATCTTCCCACCATAGAAGATCCAGATTAATATTCAGTATTTGTACTTCAAATGAGTTAATAACTTTTAATTAAGAAAACCCCTCACAGGTGTACCCAATAAATTGAGTTTTAATTAATTAGAGATGTAGTCAGGTTAACACCAAAAACAGCTATTACCACGGTCCTCAGCAGCTATTAGGGAAATAGCCTTAGTGTCAACAACAGAGAAGAGTATAAAGGAAATGTGATGTGTAAACACAATGGGAAATTTATTCATAAAAATGAAATTATGTTGTGAACAGGAAAACAATTTAGTGGAGACTACCATGTCTTAACCAGGCTCAATTAGTTATATTTTCTTCCATGTATGTGTCCTAGATCATACTTCTATAAGTGAAATCCTGCATGTATATGATGCATAAAATTGAAAAAAATCCCTGTAGCATAAAAATGAATATGAGCTGTGTTGAGAGGTGAGAAATGTACAGGTTTATGGAAATGGAAGGAGTGTGTGCTCAATATTCAGTATGTAATTCAAGATATACCATGTCCAGTGAATGAAAAACTCTAAAATAATTTTAGCACAAATGTAGAATTTTCTCCATTGATTTAATGTTAAATAACTTTCTTAAGATATGTTCGGATAGAATATAACAAAAATAAATTCATCACAGTTAAGAGAAACAGAATAAACTAGCCAACTTAACATTATATGGCAATTTTAATACTAAAATTCATGTGGGTATGTTTTTTTCTATCTATATACTTAGTCTTCTATATTCCTGCACATGTACTTGTGTATATACATATTTATATTTTTCTTTACTTTTATACATCTGTATCAGTGACTATATCTCTTCAAGTAAATGTTGGAAAGCACTTTGTTGCAATGATCTGGCAAGCTGTTACATTGCATAGCCATAATATTGAGAAATTTCCATATCCCTCTCCCTCTGAAGGAAAATCTGCAGTTTCCCAGTAGAGGGGTTCTTGACAGCATTCTCACGCTCTTGTTGGGCTTGCCTCTTCATGGCCTCCCTCTCTGGCCTCTGCTCTTTTGTGATGGGTTGTGAGACAACTGGTCCCAGAATGTCGACTTTCTTCCATGGAATGGGTTGGCGGCTGAAGTCATGCAGCAGATATTTGGTTTGAGGTTTGGGAGGTGATGGTACCTTGTTCCTGGCAGCAGAAACAAGCTCTCTCTGGAATGAAGTGTGAGAGGATGCTCTGTAGGGTACAGGCCTCGAGGTGACCAAATGGGGCACAGCACTAGACTGGTTGGGGTTGGTTACATTAGGTCCAGTGGAACTGGAGGAAATTGGAGGAGCTGGCTTGGCAGAGGCTATCAAAGATGAGCTCACAGGAGGTGGTTGGGCTGGCCTGAGTGTGGTAGGTTGAGCTGAGTGAGAGTGAGGCTGCACAGTAGTGGTCCTGCGTAAAGCCAGGGAAAGGGGCTTTCTAGAAGCAGGTCTGGATTGAGGCTTGTCCAGAGTTGGAAAAGGCAGAGGAACTAACTTGACCTTACCAGCTGGGGGCAGCTCATACTGGGATGGAGATAGACAATCTTTGTCAATACTGCTCTCTGCTCTCTGAACCTTCCCTGGGCTTTTGGGAGGAAACTGGCCCTCACATGGCATGTTTAACACTGTTGTAGTAACTGTGCCTGAGCCTGGGCCTGGATCTTTGTTGATGGTGAAGGTTCGCAGACCTCTGAAGGAGGAGATGCCAGTTTTCTTCTCAGTCTTCTTCCCAAGTGGGTGGAAGACCTGCACGGACTCCAGCATGTGCATTGCAAGGTTGGTTCGAGGCTTCTTGAAGCTGTTTTGACTGAGCTCAGGTGGGTTCCTCTTCCTCTTGGTCTTGGGGATGGAGAGGTTCTCTTCTGCTTTGGCTGTGTTCCTTGACTGCTTAAGCTCCTCTGTTTTCTTGGATTTGTTCTGTGGCCCACTTGGTCTTTCTTGCTCCTGTTTTCTAGCTTTTCTGTTCTTGCTGGGAGGCCCTTTGGGAGCTTTGCCCTCTGGTTGCTTTGCCATGTTGTCAATAGCCCTCTCACTGGCTCCAGCAACACCCCCAGCCCCTTCTCCCTCCACCAGGTCCCAGTGCTGGAATTTGGCCTGAGGAGCCCCCTCAAGCAACTCAAAGGATTTATGTTTGTTCTTCCTCACCTGGTCAGAGGGGCCACTGGTGACTGTCCAGGTTTCACAGGACTGATCTTGGTCTATGTCTGTGAGGGTGTTTAGGAGTTGGGGAAGTTGGATGTCTGCCTCAAGTCTAGTGATGTCTTTAAAGTTGAAGCTGGATCCATTCTCATTCTCTAGCCCCACAAGCTCTTTCGGACCCATGCAGATGCATCCCAAATGGGCATTATCAGAATCAGGCTTCTGCCTGAGGCTCTCAGTGTCAGTGCAGTGCAGAGGCTGCTGCAAGTCAGGGTGCTCCAAAGTCAGGACTGGCCTGTCTTGGTTTTCTTTTGTGCCCTCTTTTATCTCAGGCATGGTTTTGTTCTCTGGTTGTTCCAGGCTTGGAGCTGGAGGCAAGGCCAGGAACTCTGAAGGACTGTGGATGGGGGCTGTTAATGCCTTGTCCCCATTGACAGCTGGTGGCCTTATTTGGGAAACCTGGACACAGGTGTTGCAGAGTTCTGGACTCTGCAGCTGACAGTGTGTCTGGCCTGAAGGTGGCAATCCCAGGGATGTCTCCATTTGAACCACTGGAAAAGGGTGAAGGAAGAAGTCAGTGCCTTGGGCAAATGAGATGCTCCCCACCCCGACCCATTTCATAGACCACAGCATTTGGCCCCTGCAGCAGTGGGAGGACATTCCTATGAGCTCTTGATGAAGAGCTTGGATGCTACCCCTGTGGGCAGACCGATGGTGACTGCTTTGTTTCTGGAGATCATTGCATGTCATGCTTTCTCAGATATTTTTGTTTTTCTTCCTGTTTGTATGGTTTGTGGCAGAAAACCCTCAGTAGGCCAGTTACCAAATTACCTGGAAGTGTGCTCCTCACTTTTCTTCCCCTTTGTCTTTATTAAGAGCGACTCTCATTTTCGTGGAACTAGGTTGTCTGGTCCATAATTTCCAAAATCTTACCTGATCCTTTGAATAATGTCATTACTCAGATGACCCCAGTATCTTGTTTTTTAATGTAGGTTTAAGTATCTAAACACACTTAGGAACGGCTGCAAGGCAAGCATTTAAACAACTAATGATTTTACCAGCCCCATGTTTCACAATCTTAAAAGTGGAATGGAAAATGGTATCAGAATTTGAAATTGGTGGCCTTGTGTGAGACTCAGTGGTAGAGAACATGTCTACCTGATCTTATGTTCTTGGACATGGGTTACCTCTGCAGTACTACAGCAAAAAAACAAAACAAAACAAAAAAAACAAAACAAACAAACAAACACTGAGCAGGCTTAGCTAAATTAGAAATGGTACCTTGACTATGCCATACTCTCTCTACAATTTTAAGTGTCAGAAAATTCCAGAATAAGTGCTGAGAATCTGGGAAGAATTCTTCCTCCAGGACAGATTCTGAGCTACATTGCTCTGGAGGATTTCAACTCATGGAAAATCCCATGTTACCAAAACAATTCCTCAGTGTCTTCTAGACACAAGATCAATAATAGGTCAGGAAGGAGTGTATTGCAGTGTATTGGTGGATAAGACTGATTATTCTGTGTACTTAGTTACATGTGTGACTATGGTGTGCTCCATGGACATCATTTAATAAAGGATGGATGCTATTCACTGTGGCCTTGCATTCTCTCTTTTGATAGAGTCTGAAGGTGGTGGTGGAAAGCCAGAGCTGTACTTAACCTGTCAGGAGACTCATTCTCCCTCTGTGTGGACTGTCCACTACTAAAAGGTAGAGGTCAATTTCTTTGGAGTGCTGATCCCACTACTTCCCTCCTGGATCTGTACTCACCGGGAAGACCGTTGTCTGGCATGGACTGAGCAGATGTGGAATAGGAGAAGGCAGAGGTAAAAAGTGGCATTTGGATATTCCTTGGCTGAATCTCCTTTAGCACCATCACCATCTCTGGTTGGAGCACAGAGGTCTGACTCCCAGGGTAGGACACAGAGCCATGGGCCTTCAAACACTGCCCAAATTCTCCAGCTATCAGAGGGCCCAGGTTGTTGTGCTCATAGTAATAGACCTGGCTGCCTTCCTGGTAGGAAGGTGCCAGGCTGTATCCTTGATTTGGCATCTGCGATGGTGTGATTTGGACAAAGCTGGAAGACAGTGTTGGATGAAAAGGAACTATGACATTGGGATCTAAAATTTTATCACTCTGGTTTGTCACAGCCAGGGAGGAGAGTGTAGTGTCCTGGTCAATGAGTTTCATATTGAATTCCTGGAGTGCATCTTCCCTTCCATGAGTGCTTCCAGTGCAATCCCACTTGAGAGCACCTGGATAGGAGGGTGTCGAGGTGGAAATCTGGCCCTGCTCCGTTAGCACTGTCAGCATGGTTGTGCCAGCATGTGGGTTAAGATAGGCATTACCCATGAGTGGCTGGAGAGAAGTGCTGGATGCTGATGGTAGAAGCCATGCTGAACTCACATCTGGGGTGGAGACCCTGGAAAAGTTGCATACCGTTCCTGCAGGCTGTATGGAGTTGCTCAGCAGAGGGAGAGAAGGGTGCAGAGTGCTTTCTGTCCCAAAGAAAGGTGAACTTTGGGAATTTTCTGTAGAGAGGAAGAAGACAGTGGGAAAATGGTGAGGTTGATGTTTTCTAGGTTACTGTGGGGAGCAGTGCTATATCCAGTGTGTACTGGCTGTGATTGACTAAGACTGAAGTTTCCTCCAGCATCCCAATTGCAAGTGCTCAGATTGATTCTTGGCACTCGCCAGAATGACACTCCTTTGATGAGCTACCCGATCTTCCTCTGTGGGCATGGGATTCCTGGTTGATCTGGTTCAACCTTTGCTCCAACGTAGACATATTCCTTCTTTGCCCTGCTTTCTCTTGCTCTCATACCTGCTGTGACATTGCCTTCAATCTCTGTCCTACAGTAGCAGTGTTTAGAGGTAGGCGAGCCTTAGATAGCTTCTCAAGCTACTGCCTTTTCCCTGTCCTGTGCACATCTATGTAGAGAGACATGGACTCTTTACTTAAGAGTAGGCTGGACTTGAAATCACAAAAACCAACCTGCCTCTGGATTTGACATGCTGCTATTATAGTTGAGTGCCAGGAACACCAATCTTATCTATACTCTGTGGGTATTTTTGTTTTTTAAAAATCACATGTCAGGGAGTTTATATATGAATATTCTATTTACTTAATTTACTTTGCTACCTCCTCCTTTGTCCCTCCCACTCCTGTAACTGATGACATCTTATATAAGTATAACTCTTAAACACCTGTCTGTTTATGACTTTATGTATACAACCTACTGGTCACATTTCATATTGTGTACATGTGTTTAGGGCTGACCCTTTGGGATTTGGTAACCTATTAGAAGGTTGATCCCTGAACAAGATTTACTCTTCCTCTGTTCCTGTTAATTGCCTGTAACTTTTGGAGAGGGGAAGCCTTGTGAGGATTTCCCACCTATGTCAGTTAGTGTTGTACAGAGAACAACTGACTATAGAGTTCTCAGCCTCAACTGATAGTATCCAACACAACCAGTGCAAACAAGAATCAGAAAACTCTGCACAAGATAAGGTAGATTGTAAAAGCCAGGAACCAGAGTGGGATAATATTCTCTATATATGACAGTGAATTTGTGCCGAGACGAATCTTAACAATATGGTTGCATAAACAAGGCTTGGGAAATGAAAGTGCCTTGAGCCTTTTGATTTGAAATGTGTGATTCTCTGCAACATTCTGTCCCAAACTATCTTTGTGTTCTTTTAAGATCATCTCTGCAGGTTTGACTCCTTCTATTTCTCTGTTTTCTAGCCCTTCATCTTTAAACTTTGGATTTTTTTTTGTCCCCCAGTTCTTGTGAATCTGTCTTTTATGTAACAGCTTCAACATTTCTTTCACTAGAAGAACTACCTTCGCAGAGTCTAGCCCCCTCTTAGTCTCTCCCACATTCCTTCTCTTTTAAGATTCAACAGCACCGAGCACAGACCATAGTAACACTGTAATCTCTCTGAGGTGGATAAAGAATCTGTTGAGAGTAAACTATGTGTCTAAAGTCAATTCTTAGTAAGAACGAAAGTTAATAAAACTTTCAATGTGAGATATCTATATCCATGTCATCCCTAGTATTCTAAAGATTTAAACATATTCTAAAAATTAGGAGACGTGTGATCAAAAATATTTGAAAGTTGCTTTCTTTACCTGACATGTTTGGGGGGGGGGCTCTGTATGGGGAGTAACAGTACTCCACCCTACAATTGAGCCGGATAAATGGTAGTCTTTGTCTGATATGCTGACCAAATCAGCGAGTGTGTCCAGTATCAAAGAGAGCTCACTGGTCACAGGGTACCTGTAATGATCCAAATTTGTTTACAGGCAGTACCATGGAAACCCCAGGATTCTACTAGGTGCTGGTAGGCTAAGAGGGAGAATGATGTCATAAATCAGTCAGCAGCCAATGGGAAGGACAGATTCTGAGCTGCAAGACAGGATTGAGTGGGCAAGATAATAGAGAAATAGTAGCCCTGAATGCTGAGATAGGTGCTAGTGAAAGAGGTAATCTTCATGTGGCTGTTCCTTTTGCCTTGCCTTTTAGCTTAGGAAATCATATCAGTGTTTCTTACCAGATTCATGGACTGGTATTAATAATGTGCATATGATCTGTCACATTCCAACAAACTGTATCCATCAACACACATTAAACACAGGGACAGTAGCCTTGGGCAGGAAGGAGAGGGTCACCTAGGTTGAAGCAACTAGGTTGAGCAACTGTTTTTGAGTTGTGAGCTGTCTGCATCTGTCCATGAACAAATGAAGAGATCAAAGGGCTCCTTTGTGACTATGTTGAAGGGCAGGGCTGAGTGCATTGAAAGCACCTTGTAGCACCTTGAAAGACTGTGGCTCTTTTCTGGTTTCTTGTCCAGGAATCTATTTTAAAATTTTTTATTTGGCTATTCTGGCCTAGGTTGGACTCAGATCCCGTTTCTCTCCTTTTCATCCCTGCTTTGTAGCCTTTGATGCTTGGACCAGCTTGCTCCTGCATCCTTACACTAGAGGGTGATAGCACAGTAAATTTCCCGACACAGTTGTCTTGATTATGTCTGGCAGATGCATGTAACATGGGTTCTGCACTTATCAGCAAACAACAGAAGGACTGATGATGAGGCTCACTGCATGTGTTCCCTCTTTCAGCATTTGTTGCTGTTCTCCTGCCCACATTCTGCTTCCTCTGGATATTTTCTCTACTCTTCTTTCATTTTCCAGAGCAGGTTTTTCTCATTAACTCATGTTGTTTTGGATCTGACTGTGTATCTCCCTCCAGCCTCAGACTCATGGACATTCCTTATGTCCATGGCTTTCTCTCTGTAGAATCATGATTGTGAGCTACCAAGTCTGGGAGTCTTAAAAGGAGAGTGGCAGTTACTTTAGCTTCTTCCTCCTTGCAACAAACTCTGTAGAATCTTGGGCTTCTAGCATTGTCTGCCCTTCTTGGATCTGAGATCCGCCTAAGGCAGAGACAGTGGAACAGGTAGAGAACAAAAGAAGGCTTAGCTTGTACAGGGTGTTGGACTAAATGGAAAAAGAAAGTAATGTAGGTATTTTGGTTTATTTTTCAATAAAGAACCAACCTTCTCACCATCTCAGGTACCTTCATGCACAGGAATGCACCTGGTATTTTGTTGATACACAGAGAATTCTCTACCTTTCTTCATTTTAACCTATGTTGCACCTCCCATTTTTGTCACTCCCTGGTAAGTTCATAGACTGTTATTTGACATATGTCTGATATGAATTTATACACATTTTTATTCTATCTACCTCACAAAGCATTAACTAATACAACAGTGTTGATTGGTTTTTATTAAAAATGATATTAGAGCCATTTTAACTGTCCTCCAGCAGTCACATGAGGTTCTAGAATGTTTATTCAGGGGCTTTTACTCTGAGCTAGTGCTGTTTCATGTAGCTGCATGTCTAGTTCTGTACAAATGTCCCTCCATGCAGACAGTGGAAAGTTGTTTAGTTCGGGACAAATTTCTGCAGTAAAAATGTCATTTTCCACATGACATCAGAAATGAGATTTACTCCTCTTCTGTCAGCTGTTAAATAATTTGACACATTTGCCAAGATCATGCTTGAAAGTATGCTCCTGGTTGTAGATGGCACAGGGAAAAAACATTGTCCTTCTGTAGCAGTGTAGACCCAAGATGAGTATTGCCAGGACTCTGAAATTAAGCAGATTGAGAGAAGAGATAGATGGAGAAAAGGATGGAGAGGAAGAAGGAAACAGAAAGAGAAACACAAGAAACACATGCACACAGAGAGAAAAGAGGGGTAGATACAAAGAGAGAGAATGTAACTTGTACTTTTTAAATCTCATAGTTTCTGTTTTATCATTTAAAATTTTGTACATTGATTTATTTAACTTTCTCTTTTAGAATGTATCCTGATTTTAGATTCATTTACCTCTACATTCTTGCTTATTCCAAACCCCTCACTCCTGAGTTTCCATTCAGTTTGCATCTTTCATTAGGAAAGAACAGGCTTAACGAGGACAACATACAAACAGAACCAAATAAATAATATACTGGGAAGGAGGAAGTCTATCATTTCAAAGTTTAATGTGGCCAAATGATTGGAGTAAAAGAAGCCCAAGTGCAGTCATCAAAATAAGAGACCTACTTGTCCTCATAGCTACTATTCCCATAAAAATAGTAAGCTAATATTGAGATGATTTATATGCAAAGGACCTGTTCCAGACATATGTAGGGACTGTGCTTACCACTTTAGGGTCTCTGAGCTGGGAAGAGCTTATTCTCTCTCTCTCTTTCTTTCTTTCTTTCTTTCTTTCTTTCTTTCTTTCTTTCTTTCTTTCTTTCTTTCTTTCTTTCTTTCTTTCTTTCTTTCTTAATTCAGAGGACCTTGTTTACTTGTCTTCCACACCACCTGGCTCATATATTCATTTCACCTCTGCAACTGTGTGCTTCACTGAGATAAGAGGGAAGGCAATTGATGGAGACCTATCCTTTAGACTTCCTCTCCCATAATGTCTGGCTGTTAGCTCAATTGCCTTCAGAGAAAGTATCTGATGGTGGCAGGTTAAATCTTTCAAATAAGAAGTATAGGAGAACATTATCAGGAGTCATTTCATTGGTATATGTTTTTGTTAACTGACCAGGTATTTTGTTTTACTCTATGTCTATAGTTTATCTAGTTTCTGGTTCTTGGTTACCCAAGCATTGTTGAATATAGATCCTTTCTTGTGGAGTAAGTCTTAAGTCAAATCAGAAGTTCATTGCATACTCCCACATGTTCATTGTTTCCATTGCGCTAGCACATTATGTAGGGACAACAGGTTGTAGGCCAAGGGTTTTTTGGTTGCTGGTTTCCATGTTTCTCTTTTAGTTTCCTATGCATCAGGAGTCCCATAGCATTGCAAGGGCACTAGAATGTATTTGTGAAGGCTCCATGTTGCCATCGACCCAACTACTCGATATTCAGTGAGTATGTGGATGTTATCTTCAGCCATAGGGCCTTCTCTGCTGATATACAGCACTCTTTTTTCTAAGCAACAGCCTGGTTTTGTTGATCTACATGGGACATACGGCCAAAACCTCAGCAGAATTTTATGAATTTTGCCACTGGAAGTCTTACCAGGAGAAGAAATGCAATAAGACTTTATACCCCCATTACTAGAAGGCCTTATTGGGATGCCCTTCATAGATTTGAGGAAGTTTCCCTTGAGTGAGTTCCCATATCACACCCATAATAGCCTTTCTGTACCTGTGTTCACTGCCTACACTCTCTTCATCCACCCCATATCCCATACCATCTCAATCATCATTTTCATTCCCATCCACCCTTTTATACCTTTAGAATGTACTCTGTTATTGTATAACCAAGAGACACATGTGTTCCTCCATCTGGATCCCTCTTCTTTACCCAGGTTCTCAGGATCTACTGATTTTAGTACATGCAATCCACAGGTGAATTTATAGGTTTTTGTTATCTCACTCAGGATGATTTTTTTCTAGTTCCATTCATTTTCCTGCATATTGCATAATATTTATTTTTGTAATAGCAGAGTATGACTCCATTGTGTTAGCATGACTGTCCATGTTGTTGTAAGGATCATCCATTGGGTATATGCCCAAGAGTGGTATGCCTAGATCTGCAGGTAGATCAACTTCAACTTACTGTGGAACTGCCTTTTTAATTTCAATAGTGGCTGTACAAGTTTTCATACTCACTAAAAAGGGAGTGTTCCCTCTGCTCCACATCCTCGCCAGCATGATTTGCTGTGTTACTGACCTTAGGCATTCTAACATGCTGAAGACGATATCTAAAGTGGATTCGATTTGCATTTCCCTGATGACTAAGGATATGCAACATTTCTACAAGTGTTTCTCACCCTTTGAATTTCCTCTACTGAGCATTTTGTTCAGATATGTATGCAATTTTGAAATTGGATATTTTGATCATTTGAAATCCATATATATGGAGAGAGAAAAACACTTTTTTCATTCGGTCGGGTTTAGCTTTGTCCAGTTGACAGGTCCCCTTCATTTCAGAACCTTTTCTGTGGAACTTCTTTTTTTTTTTCTCTCTCTCTCTCTCTCTCTCTCTTTCTTTCTTTCTTTCTTTCTTTCTTTCTTTCTTTCTTTCTTTCTTTCTTTTCTTTCTTTCTTCCTTCCTTCCTTCCTTCCTTCCTTTCTTTCTTTCTTTCTTTCTTTCTTTCTTTCTTCAGGAGTGGAGTTTCATTTTTTTAAAGATATTTGTTCAAATAGACAATAATAAAAATACAAGGAAGCTTTTGCTGAAAACATCAATGTTGGATTATTGGAATATATATACATATAAATAATATATTATATATATCCATATATCTATATGTTCATCAATGTTCATATGTATATATACATATGTAAATATATTTCATATATAGGTATATAGAAGATATGAATATAGTCTACTTTTCATTTCCTCCCTTTACTTTTTTTTCTCCAATTTTTACTGGGTATTTACTTCATTTATATTTCAAATGCTATCAAGGATATCCCCTATATGGGCATATATCCAGAAGATGTTCCAACTAGTAAGAAAGACACATGCTCCACTATGTTCATAGCAGCCTTATTTATAATAGCCAGAAGCTGGAAGGGACCCAGATGCCCTTCAACAGAGGAATGGATACAAAAAATGTGGTACATTTACACAATGGAGTACTACTCAGCTATTAAAAAGAATGAATTTATGAAATTCATAGGCAAATGGTTGGACCTGAAGGGCATTATCCTGAGTAAGGTAACCCAATCACAAAAGAACTCAAATGATATGCACTCACTGATAAGTGGATATTAGCCTAGAAACTTAGAATACCAAAGATATAAATTATAATTTGCAAAACACATGAAACTGAAGAAGAACGAAGACCAAAGTGTGGACACTTTGCCCCTTCTTAGAACTGGGAACAAAACACCCATGGAAGGAGATACAGAGACAAAGTTTGGAGCTGAGACAAAAGGATGGACCATCTAGAGAGTGCCATATCCAGGAATCCATCCCATAATCAGCCTCCAAATGCTGACATCATTGCATACACTAGCAAAATTTTGCTGAAAGGACCCTGATATAGCTGTCTCTTGTGAGACAATGCCGGGGCCTAGCAAACACAGAAGTGGATGCTCACAGTCAGCTATTGGATGGATCCCAGGGCCCCCAATGAAGAAGCTAGAGAAAGTACCGAAGGAGCTAAAGCGATCTCCAACCCTATAGGTGGAACAACATTATGAACTAACCAGTACCCTGGAGCTCTTGACTCTAGCTGCTTAAGTATCAAAAGATGGCCTAGTCGGCCATCACTGGAAAGAGAGGCCCATTGGACTTGCAAACTTTATATGCCCCAGTACAAGGGAACGTCAGAGCCAAAAAGTGGCAGTGGGTGGGTAGGGGAGTGGGGGAGAGGGTATGGGGGACTTTTGGGATAGCATTGGAAATGTAAATGAGGAAAATACCTAATAAAAAAATAGAACATCCCCTATACCCTCCTCCTCTTGCTTCCCTACTCACCCCTCCTATTTCTTGGATCTGTTGTTTCCCCTGTACTGGGACATATAAAGTTTGCAAGACCAAGGGGCCTCTCTTCACAATGATGGTTGATTATGCCATCTTCTGCTATAAATGCAGCTAGAGAAGTAAGCTTTGGGGGTAATGGTTAGTTCATATTGTTGGAACATCTTTATTTGATTCAGAGGACCTTGTTTACTTGTCTACAACAATGTCTGGCTCTTGCATTCATCTCACCTCCACAACCATGTGCTTCACTGAGCTCTAAGGAAAGGCATTTGATGGAGACTTATCCTTTAGACCTCCTCTCCCATAGTGTCTGGCCATAGTTCAACTGCTTTCAGGGAAAGCCTCTGATGGTGGCAGGTTAAGGCACTCAACTAATAAGTATAACAGAATATCATCAAGAGATATTTAATTGAAATGACCAGGTTTTTTGTTTTACCTTATGTGTATAGGCTATTTCCTTTCAGTTTCTAGGTTAACTAAGCAATGCTGAGTTTAGATTTCTTGTTGTGGAGTGAGTTTTAAGTAAAATCAGAAATTCATTGCCTACTTCCACAAGTTCATTGTTCCCATTGCCCTAGAATATTATGTACGGATGACAGGTTTTAGGTCAAAGTTTTTCTTGTTGTGCTGGTTTCTAGGTTTCTCTTTCAGTGTCCTATGCATCAGGAGTCACTTAGCATTGCAAGGGCACTAGAATGTATTGGTGAAGGCTCCATGTTGCCACCCACCCAACTTCTCGATGTTCAGTGAGTGTGTTGATGTTATCTTCAGCAATGGGGCTTTGTCTGGTGATAGAGAGCACCCCTTTGTCTTAGCAACAGCCTGGTTTTGTTAATCTACATGGGACATATGGCCAAAACCTCAACAGAATTTTAGTAATTTTTCCACTGGAAGTCTTACCAGAACAAGAAATGGGATAAGACTTAATACCCCCATTAATAGAATGCCTTATTTGGATACCCTTCATAGATTTGAGGATGTTTCCCCTCAGTGTGTTCACATATCACACCCGTAATCGCTTCCCTATACGTGTTTTCACTTCCTACATTCTCTTCATCCACCCCTTATCTCTTGCAGTCTCATCCATCATTTTCATTTCCATCCTCCCCTTTCTATCTTTACATTCCACTCTTTTCCTCTATACCCAAGAGACACATGTGTTCCTTCATCTAGACCCCTCTTCTTTACCCAGCTTCTCAGGATCTAGTGATTGTAGTACATACCTTCCACAGGTGTCTTTATGCGTTTTCATTACCTCATTAAGAATTATTTTTTTCTAGTTCTATTCATTTTCCTGTACAGATCAGAAGTTTATTGCCCACTCACACAAGTTCATTGCTCCCATTGCCCTAGAACATTTTGTATGGACGACAAGTTTTAAGTTAAGGGTTTTGTTGTTGTTTTGTCTCTAGGTTTCTCTTTCAGTGTCCTATGCATCAGGAGTTTCTTTATATTGCAAAGGCTGTACAATGTATTGGTGAAGGCTTCTTGTTGCCATCCACCCAACATCTCAAAAATCAGTGAGTGTGTAATTTTTCTCTTCAGCTATGGGGCCATCTCTGGTTATAGAGAGCACCCCTTTTTCTTAGCAACAACCTTGTTTTGATACGAACAGACACATGGTATTTTTCTGGATGTTGTCTGGTGAAAGGGAATGTTTGTTTTGCTGGAGTGGACACCTGAGGGGTGCATGATGCTTGGAAAGAGTGTAAGTATAACCCAACAGACACTGTGTTAAGATCTTTCATTGGTTCATCTTGATCTTGTTGCTGGTTATCATTCCTCTTTTATAATGCTGTTTTCCCCTGACACTCTTGCATTGGTTCTCCTTGCTTTCTTTGCTGATCTTCACTTACTGTGACTTGGTAGAGAGAAATGCACCAAAGGAACTTCTGGTGGTATTTTTGCTGCTGCTTGCTGTGTGTGTGGACTCTTGCTGATTGTCTGAGCCTTGGAGTTTTTTCTGGATCAAGATCTTGCCATTTATTTGGGGTTTTTTTGTTTGTTTGTTTGTTTTTTGTTTTGTTTTGTTTTTTTTTTTGTTTTTTTGTTTTTTTTTTTTGTTTTTTTGTTTTTTTGTTTTTTTTTTTTTTTTGGTGCTTGCCAAATGGACTGGAGTGCTGACAGTGAAGACTGGAATTGACTCCCCAAAATATTTCTAAGCAGCCTCATAACCAGTTTCCTATTAACCGTTCATTCTTTTTAGCTACCTCTTTTAGGTGGTGAGCTAGAAGGCAGATTGAAGTGTTAAAGAAACATGCTTTAAAGTAGACTTTGCAAACTCTAAGCCTACAGCTTTCATGTTTGTTCTTAGCATAGAAGTGATAGTCCCCCCCCCACCATTTTCTTAATGTAGTCACTCATTACTATGAACTTCCCTCTTAGCACTGCTTTGTGTCCCACAAGTTTGTGAGTATATTTATAATTTCTTCTTGAATTCTAGTAATTCTTTCATTTCTTTCTTCCTGTCTGGACATATTTATTTTTCATTCAATAAAGATGTGTTGAGTTTCCATGAGTTTTTAAGCTCTCTGCTGTTTCTGTTTTTTAAATCTAGATTTAATCTATGGTGATCCAGTGGGATGCATGTGGTTATTTCAATGTTCTTGTGTCTGTTGGTTCTTGCTTTGAGTCAAGAGTATGGTCAAGTTTAGAGAAAAAACCGTGTTACAGAGATGAGGGCATATAATTATGTGTTTGGAAGAAATGTTCTGTAAATGTATGTTAGTGTAAAATCTTAATAACTGACAATAATTCTGACATGTTGCCTCAACCTTCATTTTGAAGCTTATGATATTAACCTGTCCTAATGTTTCTTGCCCTGACCATAAAGTTTTATTGTTGTGCTTTATCACAGAGCCTGGTGGACTTTGAAAATTGCTTATCCTCACCGCCTTTACTCACCCAATCACCTCTAATAGCGGATAACACTATTTTGTTTAGATAGCTTAAATGTTTCAAATGTACCTGTTTATAATTTTCCTATGTAAAAACTGGCCCTGAAAACTAACTGCCAATGGTTGCATCTTGGCTCCCTATTCCTGGCTGTGTCATTGATTAATCTGTCTTGAATATGTGTTCAATAAATGAAACATATCTGACTGAGATCATTGCCTGAGTGATTTGTGGAACTAATGCTGAAACTCATTCAGCATTTGGTGGTGTGTTGTCCAGAAAAGTGTCAGACCATCTATTACCCTGCACTCAGTATCAATGAGCACTGACAAGCCAGTTGTCCCTTCTGAATGTAGGTAAGTGATTTTTTTTTTTTGGCAGGAGGGAATTAGTTTTGTTCTAGTGATTTAGACCCTTTGGTGGATCAAAGAATAGAAAATGGAAGCAATATTGCTCTTCAAGTCATCAGACTTGGAATGCCTTAATTCGCCATTAGGCAGAAGGTCACAGATCTCCATCTTTGCACTTGGGAGGGAAACCCAACCAGATACCTTTTCTTAACTCCCATTTCTGCCACAGCTTCTGCCTTGCTTTCCCATTATTTCTTGGTTCTGTTTTTCTCTACTTCGTTTTTCATCCCATTCTTCATCCTGCTCTTCTTCTTCACTCCTCATTATGAGCCAGTCTTCCTCAGCTCCTGACACCTCTGGTTAAACATTTCTGGGCCATTTCAAAAATTTCCAAAAGGCCACTGCTGTTTTAGATGCCCAAGTTTTTCCTGGGAGGCTCCATACTCTCTATGAGTTTAAATGGCCATTTCTTGTACTGGTTGTACCCCAGAGGGCTGATTTGACTCTGCTCTTCTTCTTCCCATACAAGCTCTACTTCTCCACCACCCCGTGAGACCCTGATCAGGTCGACTATGTCATGGCCTGGCATTTTCTTCTCTGTGACCCACAGAGGAGAAGACATCTGCACTTTCTGGGAATTTTCAGGACCAGATTGAACAGACAATGGCGATGATCTAAGCCATTAAGGCGTCTGTCCAGGACTGCATCAAATGAGGTTCTCCAATCCTAACCCTATTGGGTGACAAAGATCCCCTGCCTCCTCCTTACTGAGTACTCTAAGAAGCTTCACACCTCTGCCAGGCCACTCCTCTTCCCTCAGCTCTCCCTTCCCTTCCTCACTTGACTGTCTCCTTCCATACTAGGTCAGGCACTTCCTTCCATTCCTCAGCAGAAGCACATTCCCTGCACATCATAGCACTTCCCTGTGCTTCACATGAGACACATTTTATGGTCTACCAGTCCTTCTCCACCTGTGATATTTATAACTGGAAGGCTGATAATCCCACTTTTTCTGAGAAACCTCAGGTTCCATTTCTCTTCTTGAGACTATATTTCTCACTCACCATCCATGTTGGGAGGGCATCTAACAATTCCTTCAGATGCTGTTTACTACAGAGGAACAAGATCATATTGGGTGGGAACCACAAGTTGAGCCCAGAAAAGTACAGCAGATGTTCCAAGAATCCAGTAGGATGTTGATGCTGCCTTCTCTAAGACCATTCCTGACTGGGACACCAATTCAGCTGAAGGCAAGGAAGCACTTAAAAGTTTTCACCAGATTCTTATGAGAGTTCTCCAGGTGACAGCCAGGCACCCTACAAATTTATCGACGGTGGGTGAAATAGTACAGAGCCCTCAGTCACTTTCCTGGAGTGACTCCTGGATGCCTACAGAACTTACACACTGATTGACCCAGATGTGACATATAATCAATAGGCCATCAATGTGGACTTTGTAGGTCACTTGGTTCCAGATATCCACAAGAAAATTCAGAAGATTTAAAGCTTTGAAGGTAAGAATTTGTCTGAAATCATGGAAATTGTTCAAAAGACGTTAACAATTCAGGATGTCCAGTGGACAAATAAGCTAAGAAATTGTCATGGATGTTGGTGGCAGTCAAGGAACAACAGGGAGGATGGGGAAAGGCTTCCACTGACCCAAGGTCAGCTCAAGTAAGCCTGGTTATTCACCCCATTCAAGGCTCCTTAGAGACCAATGTGTATACTGCAAGGAAATAGGGCACCGGAAGGATCAATGCCACCAGAATCCTATGAAATTCTAGGAGTTAAAGCCTATTCTGGTACCCTCTGATTGAAAGAATTGGGAGTTGAAATACCCTCCAGAGCCCAGGGTAAACTTAGAAAGATGACATTGTCCAGTGAACTTTCTGTTGGGTACTGAGGCTCAATATCCAGTCTTCTAGAGACCTGTGACCCAATATGACCAAACTATCCTCAATCAAGGCTCTATGGGTGCCTACACTACCAAACAGTGTGTAGACTTGGGAAAAAAGACTATTATTCACTTTTCCTGGTGATTCTGGAATGCACTTATCCCCTATTAGTGAGAAACCTCCTGACTAAAATGGGAGCTCAAATTCACTTTTATCCTGGAGGCAAGAATGTGGTCCAGGAAAACCCACCTCTGTTCTGTGTCTTTTCTTTGAAGAATGAATACCTCCAGCGGCCAAAGAAAAAGAAATGGAGCCCTTTACCACCCCACCCTACAAGAATGTATTGCCCTGATACCCCAGTATGGGCTGAAAATAACCCTCTAACCTAGCTTCTCACCTATCCCCAGTTGTGGTATATCCGAATGTTACTGATAACTCTGTAAAAATAAGCCAGTACCTTTGGTCAGGAGAAGCCCTTCAGGGTTTCTAGCTCCATATTAATTGACTTCAAGAGTATAGAATCCTCATTCCATGTCAGTCTTGCTAGAATATACCCTTGTTACTAGTTTAAAAGCATGGAGGGAAAGACTGTTGATCAAGCAAGACCTGAGGTAGGTGAATAAGATGGTAGGAGACATTCACCCAACAGTCCTGAATCCATATACACTTCTGAGTTCCTTACCACCCAATAGGCAAATTTACAAAGACTTGGGCTTAAATGGCACCTTCTTTAATATTCCCCTAGATAAAACAGCCAGCCACTTTTCACCTTCAAGTAGAAGATCTGGAAAACAGGTTCAGTGTACAGTTAAGCTGAACAAGACTTCTGCAATGATTTAAGAACTTGCCCACCATATTTGACAAGGCTCTCTTTCAGGACTTATGTGAGTATTGACAGGCCATGCCACATATTTACTTCAATATGTAAATGATTTATTTCTGGCTGCCACTGATTCAGACTCTCACATGAAGGCAGCTAAACTCCTGTTAAAAATTACACAATGATTGGGGTATAGAGTCTCAATTGAAAGGACACAGATTTGTATAACTGAAGTAATCTACTTAGGGTTCAATTCAAGGGTTGGGGGCAAAGAACCCTGTCCCAAGTCTGTAAGGTTACCATCCTAGGCATCCTGACAAAGACTCAATGCCTAGTGTGAGAATTCTTGGCATCAGATAGTTTCTGAATGCTCTGGATCCGCAGATTTGATGAAATGGCTAAGCCACTCTATGAGGCCAGAAGAGGAAAGGGTCTGTGACACTCTCCATTACCAACATCAAGTATAGATTCATTTTAATATGTTCATGGCAAACATGTCCAGGGCATTCAGTATTGGAGATTTCATAATTGAATCTTGGGGTCATGTAAAATAATCATGATTTTGGAGGTGTTTGGGATTAGAATAAAAACATTTTATATCATGAGATAAACATGCTACATTGCTGGTTACATAAAAAATGGTATGAATTAACTAAGTATCTGCCAGAAGTTCTTGTACTTGAAAATTGATCATGAGAACATGGTGCTACTAATGGGTCTTAGAATAAGAGGTGAAGAAGTTAGTCTGAGATATTTATGTCATTGAGTGTGTGCCCAATGTGTGGGACCTCAGGTCCTATTTTTTTATATGAAATTATCTCTCCATGCTTATGCTTTACCTATGCTTTTTCTAGATAAGGACACTCTTTTGGAAGGTTTTAGAATCTTTATAAGAAGGGTTCTAGGTGGTCAAAATAAACTACTGAACATATTACTTGTAGAGAGATAGTTATTTTTGGAGTTGATTTCTGTTGATCATTGCTTCTATCAATATATCCCAAAATAATGAAATGTTTGTGTCTTAGTTACGGTTTTACTGCTGTGAAAAGATACCATGACCAAGGCAAGTCTTATAAGGACAATGTTTCAGTGGGACTGGCTTGTAGGTTCAGAGATTCAATCCATTATCATCAAGGTGGTAGCATAGCAACATCCAGGCAGGCATGGTGCAGGAGGAGCTGAAAGTTCTACATCTTCATCTGAAGGCTGATAGGAGAACACTGGCTTCAAGGCAGCTAGGGTGAGGGTCTTAAAGCCCATACTAACAGTGACTTCCTACAACAGGGCTACACCTTCTAATAATGCCAATCCATTGACTGAGCATATAGAAACCATCAAATTCCACTTCCTGAACCCCCATAGACTTATCCAAACATATAAGTCTATAAGGGCCATACCTAAACATAGCACAATGCAAAATACATTTACTTCAACTTCTAAAGTCCCCAGAGTCTATAATAGTCTGAACAATGTTAAAAGCTCAAAGTCTTTTCTGAGATTCATACAGTCACATATCTGTAATCCCCAAAGCAAGACAGGAAGCCATCTGGGCACACTCCAGACTCTACATCTCCATGGCTGATGTCAAAGCAGTCTTCAGATCTCCAACTCCTTTTTCATCTTTGTTGACTGCAACAAACTTCTTCCTCCTGGGCTAGTTCCACTCCCTATTAGCAGATTTCCTCAGCAGAAAGTCAATGGCTCGATGGCTCTGGAATCTTGAACATCTTGGGGTCTCCAAGGCAACTTCAATGTTACAGCTTGCTGTTTCAATGTCTGTGATCCATACATGATGTTCTGGGCTCTGCCAAAGGGTTGGGGTCATTTCTCCAGCTCTTCCCTCTGTAGCTGTCTAAGCCCAGGTTGATCTACTCCACTGCCACTGCTGTTCTTAGTAATCTACCCAATGGTACTGGCACCTCCAATATACTGGATTCTTCTACTGCAACTAGGATTCACCAGTAGTCTCTCATATGCTCACTTTATGGGGCCAAGCTTCAACTCCTTTGTATGACCCCTTCAGTCCTGGGCCATCAACTGCAACTGAGGCTGCACCTTCACCATGGCTTCACATTGACTCTCACAGTTACTTTCCGATTCACTTCCAGATGCCCCTTTAATACTCAAACCATATATTTTACATTTTTCTTTTCTCAGTTTGCTATACTTGTTTAAAATGTTCTTCATGAAATTTAACCAGAGAACAAAGTTTATGATGGGTGGTTCTGAAACTTCCTTTGTCAATGCAGTTAATCTGAGTCTCTTCACTTTAGCCTCAGACTCTTCAAACAAGGGCAAAATGAAGCCACAATCTTCACCAAAATACCACAAAAACTGTCTCTAGGCCACATACTGAAGTTCTTTTCCACTGAAACCTCTTAGGCCAGGTCTGCATAGTTCCAATCACTCACAGCAACAAAGTCTTCCATATTCCTAGTAGGATAGTTCATTAATCCCCACCTAAAATATTCCATGGCTTTCTAAATCTAAAGTTCTCAAATCCATATTCTTCCAAATAAAAAGTGGTCTGACCTGTCACAGCAATTCGCTAGTCACTGGTACTAATTTCTGTTTTAGTTAGGGTATTATGGATGTGAACAGATACCATGACCAAGGCAACTCTTATAAGGACAACATAAAATTGGGGCTTGCTTATAGGTTTAGAGATTCAGTCCAGTAAGATCAAGGCATGAGCATAGCAACATCCAGGCATGCATGGTGCAGGAGGAGCTGAGAGTTCTACATCTTCATATGAAGATGACTAGCAGAATACTGGCTGCCAGGCAGCTAGGGTGAGGTTCTTAAAGCCCACACCCACAGTAACACACTACAACAGAGCCACACATTCTAATAGTGCCACTTCTTGGGTTGAGCATATACAAACTTTCACAGTTTGATGCACATTCTTGCATACAGTAACAAAGTGGTATTTCTGCAATTTATAGAATATTTGGAATACAGTGTAGTATTAAAATTGAATTGGGGATGAGGTCATATGTCCTCAAATTCAACTTGTTGATTTCTCCTGATAACTGTCTGGGCTAATTATCAGCTTTTTCTTTGAGAAATGTGAGGAATAAGGGGAGCAGGAAAAGAGAATGGGTGGGAGTAAGGGAAAGATTCTCTCATACATCTATAGGGTAAAAGATAATTTCTACTAGTTAGTTCCAAACTGCTGTGGACAAAGTAAACATAATCATTAAGGAGGAAAAGCTTATTTGGTTTAGTCTCCAAGAGTGAGCAAAGTGTGGATAATCAATAGTGGTGAGAGTTTGTACTGGATACTTCCTACTATTTGGTGGACTGGTATTAGGAGTGTGGGACCAGTATGAGGAGAAAGATATAACCTTCAATATACTATCCAATATCTATTTTATTTCCTATTCTGAGAAAGATTCAAAATCCTCCCTTGGGCCCTCCTTGTTACGTAGCTTCTTTGAGTAGTGGATAGTAGCTATACTGTATCTTGTGGCTAATACTCACTTATAAGTGAGTACATACCATGTGTGAATTTCTGGTGTTTAGTTACGTTACCTGGGTTTTTTTTTTCTAATTCCATCTGTATGCCTACAAATTTCATGATAACCCTGTTTTAATAGCTGAGTAGAATTCCATTGTGTTAGATACACCTCATTTTCTTTATCCATTGTTCAGATGAGGGTCATCCAGGTTGTTTTCAGTTCCTGGATATTATGAATAGAGCTGCAATATGCATAGTTGAGCAAGTGTCCTTGTTTATTATCTTTTGTGTATATACCCAGGGGTGGAATAGCTAGGTCTTGTTGTTTCTGAGAAACCAGCAAATTGATTTCCAAGGTGACTGTACAAGTTTTCACCTTCACCTGAAATTGAAGAGTGTTCCCTTTGTTCCACATCCTCTCTAGCATGAATAATCACTTGAGATTTTATCTTAGCCATTCTGACAGGTGTATGATGAAATTTCAGAGCCACTTTGATTTGCATTTCTCTGTTGACTAAGGATGTTGAACATTTCTTTTTAAGGCATTCTTATTAGATACTTTCTTCATTTACATTCAAATGCTATCCCCAAATCCCCCTATACACTCCCCCTGCCCTGCTCCCCAACCCAACCACTCCTGCTTCCTGGCTCTGGCATTCCCCTGTACTGGGGCATATGATCTTTGCAATACCAAGGGTCTCTCCTCTATTGATGGCCAACTAGGCCGTCTTCAAGTGCTTCTCAGCCATTAGAAATTCCTCTGTTGTAAATTCTCTGTTTAGCTCTGTACTGTATTTTGTGTGTGTTTGTGTGTCAATAAAGCTTTATTTACAAAATATGGCTAACAATCCAGATTTAGGCCCAAACCCCTTTGACTGTGAGAATATTATTTTAACAAACAGAAGAAGAAAACAACAACAACAAAAAGAGTGGCCTGTTCCTTCACTCTGTAATCACAACATTCTCTTCTTCTACTTCCACTCCAGGAAGTGCTGGTTCTGCAGAAAATGAATCTCCCAATTCTCCTCTGCTTGTTTGGCTTCTGTCTACAACAAACCAGCCTTCCCCTACATGGCAACTCAGACGTCGTTCTACAAAAACTTCTTTTTTAAAAAAAAATTTTAATTAGGTATTTTCTTCATTTACATTTCAAATGCTATCCCAAAAGTCCCCCAGACCTTCCTCCCACCCCACTCCCTTACCTGCCCACTCCAACTTCTTGGCCCTGGCATTCCCCCATATTTAGGCATATAAAGTTTGCAAGACTAAGGGGCCTCTCTTCCCAATGATGCCCGAGTAAGCCATCTTCTGATACATATGCACCTAGAGACATGAGCTCCAGGGGTACTGTTAGATCATATTGTTGTTCCACCTATAGGGTTTGCAGACATCTTTAGCTCCTTGGGTGCTGTCTCTAGCTCCTCCATTGGGGGCCCTGCATTCCATCCAATAGCTGACTTTGAACATCAACTTCTGTGTTTGCTAGGCTCTGGCATAGCCTCACAAGAGACAGCCAAATCAGTCCTTTCAGCAAATTCTTGCTGGTGTATGCAATGGTGTCAGCGTTTGGAGGCTGATTATGGGATGGATCCCCGGGTATAGCAGTCTCTAGATGGTCAATCCTTTCGTCTCTGTAACTCCTTCCTTGGGTGTTTTGTTCCCAGTTCTAAGAATGAGCAAAGTATCCATGCTTTGGTCTTCATTCTTCTTGAGTTTCATGTGTTTTGCAAATTATATCTTGTATCTTGGGTATTCTAAGTTTCTGGACTAATATCCACTTATCAGTGAGTACATATCATTTGAGTTCTTTTGTGATTTTGTTACCTCACTCAGGATGATGCCCTCCAGGTCCATCCATTTGCCTAGGAATTTCATAAATTCATTCTTTTTAATAGCTGTGTAGTACTACATTGTGTAAATATACCACATTTTCTGTATCCATTCCTCTGTTGAGGGGCATCTGGGTTCTTTCCAGCTTCTGGCTATTATAAATAAGGCTGCTATGAACATAGTGGAGCATGTGTCCTTCTTACCAGTTGGAACATCTGGATATATGCCCAGGAGAGGTATTGCGGGATCCTCCAGTAGTAGTATATCTAATTTTCTGAGGAACCGCCAGACTTATTTCCAGAGTAGTTGTACAATCTTGCAATCCCACCAACAATGGAAGAGTGTTCCTCTTTCTCCACATCCTAGCCAGCATCTGCTGTCACCTGATTTTTTTTATCTTACCCAATTCTGACTGTTGTTAGGTGGAATCTCAGGGTTGTTTTGATTTGCATTTCCCTGATGATTAAGGATGTTGATCATTTTTTCAGGTGCTTCTCAGCCATTCGGTATTCCTCAGGCGAGAATTCTTTGTTCAGTTCTGAGCCCCATTTTTTACTGGGGTTATTTGATTTTCTGGAGTCCATCTTCTTGAGTTCTTTATGTATATTCGATATTAGTCCCCTATCTGATTTAGGATTGGCAAAGATTTTGTCTTATTGATGGTGTCTTTTTCCTTACAGGAGCTTTGTAATTTTATGAGGTCCCATTTGTCGATTCTCCATCTTACAGCACAAGCTCTTGCTGTTCTATTCAGGAATTTTGCCCTGTGCCATATCTTTGATGCTTTCCCCCTCTGTACCCTATTTTAAGTTGGGTTATTTGCTTTGGTGTTGTCTATTTTTTTGAGTTTATTATATATTTTGGATGTTATTCCACTATTGGTTGTAAGGCTGGTGATTTTTTCCTATATTGTAGGCTGCCTTTTTGTCCCACTGATGGTGTCCTTTTCCTTACATGGCTGTTCAGTTTCAAGAGGCCCAATTTAGTAATTGTTGATCTTAGTGTCTAAGCTTTTGGTGTTCTGTTAAGGAAGTTATCTCCTGAACCAATGCATTCAAGTCTATTTTCCAATTTCTCTTCTATAAGGTTAAGTGTGCCACTTTTTATGTTGAGGTTTTTGGTCCACTTAGACTTGAGTGAGTTTTGTGCAGGGTGATAAATATGGATCGATTTGCATTCTTCTACATGTAGACATCCAGTTAGACTTCTACCATTTGCTGAAGATGCTTTCTTTTTGCTTTGTATGGTTTGGGCTTGTTTGTTAAAATTCAAGTGTCCTTATTGTATGTGTGTTAATTTGTTAACATTGATTTGATTCTATTATCAACCTGTCTGTTTCTATTCCAATAACATGCAGTTTTTAATACTACTGTTCTGCATACAGTTTTGAATCAGAGATGGTGATGCTTCTGGACAATCCTTTATTGTAAAGCATGGATTTTGGTATCCTGGACTCTTTGTTTTTCCATATGAAGCTGAGAATTGCCCTATCAAGTTCTGTAAAGAATTGCATTGGAATTCGAGTGGAATTGTACTGAACACGTAGATTGCATTTGGTAAAATGACCATTTTTTACTATGTTATTCCTACCAATCTATGAGCATGAGAGATCTTTCCATCTTCTGATAATCTTCTTAAATTTCGTCCTTCACATAGTACTACCGGAGGTTCCAGCAATACCTCTCCTGGGCATATATCCAGAAGATGCCCCAACTGGTAAGAAGGACACATGCTCCACTATGTTCATAGCAGCCTTATTTATAATAGCCAGAAGCTGGAAAGAACCCAGATGCCCCTCAACAGAGGAATGGATACAGAAAATGTGGTACATCTACAAAATGGAGTACTACTCAGCCATTAAAAAGAATGAATTTATGAAATTCCTAGCCAAATGGATGGACCTGGAGGGCATCATCCTGAGTGAGGTAACACATTCACAAAGGAACTCACACAATATGTACTCACTGATAAGTGGATATTAGCCCAAAACCTAGGATACCCAAGATATAAGATACAATTTCCTAAACACATGAAACTCAAGAAAAATGAAGACTGAAGTGTGGACACTATGCCCCTCCTTAGAAGTGGGAACAAAACACCCTTGGAAGGAGTTACAGAGACAAAGTTTGGAGCTGAGATGAAAGGATGGACCATGTAGAGACTGCCATATCCAGGGACCCACCCCATAATCAGCATCCAAACGCTGACACCATTGCATACACTAGCAAGATTTTATCGAAAGGACCCAGATGTAGCTGTCTCTTGTGAGACTATGCCGGGGCCTAGCAAAAACAGAAGTGGATGCTCACAGTCAGCTAATGGATGGATCACAGGGCTCCCAATGGAGGAGCTAGAGAAAGTACCCAAGGAGCTAAAGGGATCTGCAACCCTATAGGTGGATCAACATTATGAACTAACCAGTACCCCGGAGCTCTTGACTCTAGCTGCATATGTATCAAAAGATGGCCTAGTCGGCCATCACTGGAAAGAGAGGCCCATTGGACATGCAAACTGTATATGCCCCAGAACAGGGGAACTCCAGGGCCAAAAAGGGGGAGTGGGCGGGTAGGGGAGTGGGGGTGGGTGGGTGTGGGGGACTTTCGGTATAGCATTGGAAATGTAAATGAGCTAAATACCTAATAAAAAATGGAAAGAAAAAAAAATACAATGTAAAAAAAAAAATTTCGTCCTTCAAAAACTTCATATCGCTTTTTCACATGCTTTGTGAAAGTTACCTCAAGTTATTTTATGTTATTTGTTTCTACTGTAAAGGGTGTTTTACAAATTTCTTTCTCAGCCTGTATATGGTTTGTATAAAGGAGGGCTAATGATATTTTTTTTAGTTTTTTTCTATCCAGTGGCTTTGCTGAAAAGATGAAGTAGAAATTTCTGGTTTCTTTTGAAACACAGTTGTGTCATGTAATGTTGTTTTCTGGAAGTTGTCTTATGAGAAGATGTTTTACTATAGCAGACATGTGAAATGATGTTTTGCTAGGCAGACATGTATGAGGATGTTTTGCTGAGGCAGAAACATGAGAGCATGTGTGATGTCTGAAAGGAGTGTAAACACAACCCAATAGACCCTGAACAGCACTCTTGCATTGTTTTGCCTTGCAAAGCTTTGCTGGTTTTTTGCTGGTCTTCATTTCTCATGACTTCATAGAGAGAAAAGCACCAAAGAACTTTGAGTTGCATTCTATTCTGCTTCACTGAAATGGAATAGTAGAGATTTGGTGGAGCCTTGCAGGTTTCTGGATCAAACTGTTGCTACTAATATATATTTGGTCTTTGCCTACTGGACAAGGCTACTGCTACTGATTTATGTTTGATATTTAGGGCTGGACTGCTGATATACTGACAATGAAGTTTGGAATCATCTAAAACAACTACTTCTAAATAGGTGTACCAATGGGCTAGAAAGGAGGTTGAAACATTTAAGAATGCTAACTAAAGTCAGTTGTAAAAAATCTAAGCCAACAAAGGGTAACACATTTTTTTAATCCATTTTTTTTAGTTCCCCTCAACTGAACATTTAGGTTGTTTCCAGATTTTGCCTATTACAAAGAATGCTACAATGACCATAGTTGAGGAAGTGTACTTGAGGTATAGTGGAGCATCCTTAGGGTATATGCCCAGGATTGGTAGAACTGAGTATTGGGGTAGATCCATTCCCAATTTCCTGAGAAACTACCAAATTGATTTCCAAAGTGGCTTTATAAGTTTTCTCTTCCACCAGCAATGTAGGACTTTTCCCTTTGTTTCACATCCTCATCAGAATGATCTGTTGGTTGAGATTTTACCATGGCAAATTTTATCAATGTAAGATGTAATTTCCGAGTAGTTTGACTTGCATTTTCCTGATTGCTAGGGATTCTTGCCCATATGAGATTTCTTTGTCAAAAATTCTCTGATTAGATCTATACCCCATTTTTCTTGTTGTTTCATACATCTTTTTCTCTTTTTTTCATTTATTTATTCACTCCACATCACAATATTACTTCCCTCTGCACCCATTTCCTCCTTACTCTCTATTCCAAAAAGGAGTTGTCCCCATCTGAGGCACCACTACACTCTGGCACATCAAGTCACTGCAGAACCAAGCACATCCTACCTAACTTAGGCCAGACAAGGAAGCCTATCCAGGGGAATGGGAACCATAGCGGAGCAACAGGTTAAAAGGCTGGCTCTGCTTTACTAGTTGGGGGACCAACATGAAGAGCAAACTCCACATCTGCTACATATGTGTGGTGGACCCATGCCTAGCCCATGCTCCCTCTTTGGTTGGTGGTTCAGTCTCTGGGAGCCCCCAAGTATCTAGGAGAGTTGACTCTTGTTCTTCCTATATAGCTCCCATTCTCCTTGGGTCTTCTCAGTCCTTCCTCCAACCCTTCCACACGACTCTGTGAGCTTATTCTAATGCTTAGTTATGTGTCTCTGCATTGGTTTCCATTGCCTGCTGGATGGAGCCTTTCAATGTATCCTCGATTTCTTAACTGGGTTATTTGATTTGTTGGTGTCTAGTTCCTTGAATTCTTATATTGAGTTATGTATTTTGGATATCAGGCTTCTGTTGGATGGAGTGTTAGTGTAGATCTTGTCCCATTCTTCAGGATGCCATTTTGTCCTTTTGATGGTGCCTTACAAAAGATTTTTAGTTTCATGAGGTCCCATGAGGTTAATTTTTTATAAATTAAAAATGATTTATTATTGATCTTAATGCTTGAGGTCTTGGTGTTCTTTTTAGAAAGTTGTCCTCTCTGTCTATATATATATATATATCTTCCACTTACTCTTTCATCAGATTTAGTATATCTGGTTTTATGTTGAAGTCTTTAATCTATGGGGATTTTAGTTTGGGAAAGGGAGATAAATATAGATCTATTTGCATTCTTCTACAAGCTGATATCCAGTTTGATCAACACTATTTGTTGAAGATGCTTTTCTATTTTCTACCGTCTAATTTTGGCTACTTTGTCAAAAATAATTGTGTGGATTTATTTCTTGGCCTTCAATTCAATTCTATTGATCAATCTGTCTGTTTTTATGTGAATGCCATGTAGTTTAATTACTATTGCTCTGTAGTACAGCTTGGTGTCAGGAAGGATGATAACTCCATAAGTTCTTTTATTGTACAGGGTTGTTGTAGGTATTATATGTGATTTTTGTTTTTCTATATAAAGTTAAGTAGTGTTCTTTCAAGGTCTGTAAAGAAGTGTATCAAAATTTTCTTGGAATTGCATTGAATCTGCACATTGCTTTTGGTAAGATGGCCATTTTTTACTGTTTTAATCCTACTGATCAGTGGGCATGGGGATCTTTCCATCTTCTCTTATTTTTTTTTCTTCAAACCTTGGAAGTTCTTGTCACTTGGATCTTCAGTTGCTTTTTTAGAGATATTGCATATTACTTATAGCTATTGTGAAGGGTGTTGTTTCCCTAGTTTGTGCTCAGCCTATTTATTGGTTGTATATAGGAAAGTTACTGTTTTGTTTTTTAGTTAATTTTGTATTCAGATATGGCTCTGAAGGTATTTGTCAACTGTAAGATTTCCCTGATAGAATTTTTGGGATCACATGTACATCCTATCATATCCTGCAAGTAACAACACTTTGACTACTTCTTTTCCAGTTTGTATACACTTGATCTCTTCTAGTTTTCTTATTGCTCTTACAAAGACTTCATGTATTATATTGAATCAAAATCATCATCTAATGAGATGATTATTTTTTCTATTTCAGATTGTCTATATCATGTTTACATTGATATATTTGTATGTTGAACCATCCCCACATCTCTCCTTGGCATGTGACAGGGTGTTTCCCCCACCCCCTCACATATCTACTTCTAACTCACTCCCTCCAGCATCCCCCCTTCCTTGAAGCATCAATTATCCATAAGATTGGGGCAACCTCTTCCACTCAGGCCAAGCAAGGCAGTCTACTGCTACATATGTGCCTTGGGCATGGACCTGCCCATATATGTTCTTTGGTTGGTGGCTTTATCTTATCCCAGAAGGCCAGGAGGATCAATGGAAATATGCTGCTTCAGGGAGTTAGGGGTCACCTCTAGAAAGTCCCAGAGTTCTGAGATTTGGGAGGCTCCCAGGACACAATGGGCATGACCTTTGCCAAAGTGCCCAACAGTGTGGAAATGTAACCTGAAGAGACCACCTTCAGTAGTTAGACACTGCCCTCAGTGGAGAGATGGGGACAACAACCCACCTTCAAATTTTTTGACCCAGAATTCTTCTCTCTAAAAGAAATGCAGGGACAAAAATGGAACAGAGACTAAAGGAAAGGCTGACCAGTCACTGCTCCACTTGAGATCCATCCATGGGCCAGCACCAAACCCTGACACTATTACTGATGCTATTTTGTACGTGTAAATAAGAGCTTAGTATGGCTGTCCTCTGAAAGGCTCTACTAGCAGCTGACTAAACCAACCACTGGACTGAGGTCAGGGACTCTTATGGAACAGTTATGAGAAGGATCGAAGGAGCTGAGGGGTGTGGGAACCCTAAAGGAAAAACAACAGTATCAACTAACTGGGACCCCTCAGAACTCAGTATCATTTTTTTATACCCATACTATTGTGTCTGATTTTGTGAGTTTTGATATTCTCTCCCCACTGTTTACTTAGTTTGCATAAGTATTTGTTTATGTTGCTAATTTTCTCAATGAATCACTTGCGATTCATTCACTCTTGGTTTGCTCTTTGTATTGGTTTCACTGATTTCATCAGAAAAAGTGAATATGTTTACAGTCCCTTTTAGATGTGACTTCTATTTCTTCTAGAGATTTCTTGTGTGCTGTTAAGTTGCTAGTATCAAATATTTCTACTTTATTTATAAAGGCAGTTGGTGCTATGAACTTTCCTCTTAGTACTCTTTCATTGTGTCCCACAAGTTTGAGAATGCTGTTTATTCATTTTCATTGAAAGTCTTTAATTTCTTTCTTTTTGTCTGACCCATTTTTCATTCAGTAGAGAACTGTTCAGTTTCCATAATACTTTAAGCTCTCTGTACTTTCTGTTGTTTATATCTAGCTTTAATCAGTGGTGATCTGGTAGCATCTAGAGGATTATTTCAACATTCGTGTATATGTTGGGACTTGCTTGCTCTCTCAGAATATGTGGCCAGATATTGGTATTCTGATGTATGTGGTAGGATGGAAGAAAGAGGAAGAGGCTATGTGAGTCAGTTTCTATATACCCTCTTTTTGAAGAAACCACTCATTACCTACACAATTCTAAGTCATATGAGATTTCCTGGTTTGCCAGGTATGCCTCTAAACTAAGTTATACAAAGGCTCTGAGGATCCTTCAAAGGGACAACTCCATAAAATCTCAAATAACAATCACTGAAAAGGGCTACTTCGAAGCCTATAGGCCATCACTCTGGAATTCATGCCATATGTGATGGCTCTTCTAAAATTCTGCTACATTTCCCCCTTTTGTTTAAGCTATGCTTAATTATGTTGAGGAGATTATTGTTTAGTTGGTCAGTTTGCTTACCTGGCTCTGCACTTGGACTCCTAGTATAGTTTGGTCTTGAATTTATTTTGGATTATACACTATTTCCTTTAGAAATGACTTTCCATTGGCATTGTTTTACAGGTTGGGCATTATTATAAGTAAACAACATGAAAGCAAATTTCTCTGTATCTTGTTCCTTTAAAAGGATAGTGAAAAAAATAATCATGAATCAATAACCACAATAGGCCAATCTGTAGGTAATAAAGTAAAGGTATCCCATGCTATAAAGACCAAATTGATTGAATTACTTTGTTTACAGCTCTCAAATCAGTTGACAATCTTGATTTTCCAGATTTCTTTTTTATTATAAATTTAGAGGAATTGAGAGGACTAGCAGTTTCCTCACTATGATTAGCTTCTAACTGTTCTTTTATTAGCTGTTCAAACATATGTAATTTCTTGTTAGTCAATGGTCATTGGTCTACCCAAACAGGCTTATAAGTTAACCTTTTTAAAGGTAGGGCAGTTGGTATGTGAATCATGGCTCCTACTCTAAATTTGGGTAGCCAATTCCTATTTTTTTCTGCTGTTGGACAAACTGTATAGCCTGTTATTTTGGTGATAATTTTTATTTTTAAGGAATGTATCCCATTTTTTTTTATCATTTTATGAGTTGTTTCTGAAATTGAAGGTGTTGTGATTTAAGCCTCAGATTCCACTTGCAAAAGATCTGATGTGGAAGGGTCATTCAGGGGATGGGATATGCAGAGACTGTCTCTGAGTGTGGGTTGAAGGAAAAGAGAACAAGAAAAGGAGGCACTGGCTTTTTATAAGGTGAGTAGTACACGTGATTGGGACGATACATGACTCATGGTGATAGTGAAAATATGTCATATTTGGCAACTAGTGATAATGTATCCTGCTATCACTAGGTCCCTGAGAGCAGGCTGGTAGAAAGTCCTGCTAACATCCCTATTTTTGTTTATTATTTTACAACATGAGGAACCTGAGAGGGGTGATATTAAGGTAGGGAATGAGAGTGCTGTGCTCCTTATACTAATTCCTGCTGTCATCTTCAGGGCAATGTTGATACTCACCATCAGAGAATATTCAAGACAAATTCAGTAATCATGTGCCTCCAGCTGTTACAGGATATTTGAACCTGTTTTAAAAGTTAGGGTGTGGCTTACATCTTAGCACATAACTTTAATCACTCTGACAGGAATACACACACACCCTTAGAACTTACCTTTTATCCCAAACAATGAAAGAAATACCCATATTTGAAAAATGAAGCGTGAATAGCAGGAAAAGTGATGAATCAGTGAAAGGTTTGATAGAATAGGACACACCCAACTCTCATTGGAAGAGAGAGGAGGGAAGCTACTTAAGGGAGAGAGACACACTACAGGAAAAAGAGAGTACAATAGAGGAATACAGTAAAATTCATGAAGAACAGTTGATTTCAGAGGTAGAGAACAGAGCAGCACAGAGAGGAGCAAGAAGGCAGTCTTACCAGTAGAGTTTTAAGGAGACAGATTGAAGAGAGAACAAGCTAGACAAAGGTAACAACAGAACAAGCAAGAGAATGAAGAGGAGCCAAATGATTAAAAAAAAAAAAAAAAAACAAACATTTTTAGAATAGTTTGCAGTGAAGCAAAGCCATTCAGAGGCGGAGAAAAAAAGCCAGATTTATAATTCAGCTGGGAGATGAGTTTGAGCTAGAACACCTGAGTTGAACCAGTCAGTCAGAGCTCAAAATGTCTCAGAGGCTGAAAATATTCTAGGCCTAGATGAGATTTTACAGAGGCTAGAAGCTTCCAGGACTAGGCCAAGGTTAGCTGATAGAGGCAATAATCCTTGCAGACAACACAACAGAAGAATAAAAGTTACTATTACATCCAGCCCTGACTAGTGTTTGGTAGTTCTATAATTGTAACTGATTGTTTAGGGATTTGTTTTTAATTTGTCATTGCAAAATGTAAAGAAGAAATTTCAAAAGCATGGTTTGATTAGTAAAAGCAGAAAAATGAGAAGGGTCAGGAAAAAAAGTGTTCTCTTACATGTAGGTCCTCAAATTTCCAGGGGCTGGAGGCATTGAGTTGTTCCTTACATTTTTGGAGGTTTGTTTGTTTGTTTTTACTGTACCTGATTGGTTGACATGGAAGCAGCATTTCTCAGGGAGGAAGAGACAAAGGCCACCTTTTTCAGCTATGAGAAGATCTAATCCCCTTTAGTTTTTTGAATGCCTCTATAGCCAGTGATTCAATTTGTCCGTTTAAGGTGAGTATGGTTTGGCCCACCTGTTGCAGTTCCTAGATGCACTGGGAAGAAAACAAATGATAATTGATGCAGAAAATGGACAGTCCTGCTGTCCATGTGACAACACATGCAGTTATTTCTATGACAGCCAGGAGAAGCAAGATTTAAGCTGCCTTTTTATTATGTCATGCATCAGTTGAGTCCAGGACCAAAAGTGGTAGGGGTTCTCCTCCATGTATTCCTCCAACCCTCCAATTTGGGGAAGAGAAATACTAGCATGCAACCAACTAGCAGGGCAATAATAGACTTGAGTACCATAAGAATCAATGTTTTATGGACTGTAGGGCACTGTGGATAATAAGGTATCAAGAGTTAAAGTTTTATGTAGTCTAGAAGATTTAATGTCCCTACAAAGTGTGTCCTGAATGCCTTGAAGCAGGTTGCCATGTCAAAGAGGGTAAATTGAAAAAGGTAAGGAGTCATGACAACATAGGGATCAGGGAAGTTGGTGAATGCTAAGGTAAAGTTATTTGACAGGGCTATAGAAGAAGCTGTAAATGACAGTTGTGAGCTAGTTTCAGGAGGAACAAACTGCCAGAAATCTCCAAATTGGCAAGGTTGTGTGACATTAAGGAGCCAGTAGGCCAAGATCAGAGTCAAAAGCAGGAGACAAAATGATGGGTTTATATTACTTATGATAAAGTTTTAAAGAGGTAATAACATTGGAAAATGAATAATTATGTCTTCTACTCCTATATCCATGGGTTGAGTAATTAGGATATTCTCTGGATATTGATCATTTTTACTGGATACCAGATGTTGAAGAAACAGTAGAGTTTACCAGCAATACCTGTTTCCTACTTAGGATTGTATCTGTCTTGGATATAGAGGTAGAGTGCACCCTCTTGTCAATAGAGGAGGGAATCAGAGTGAGGATGCACATGTGACAAATAGTATTGAAAAGACCACTGTGGGAAGCCTCTACATCTGTCTGGCTATGCTTTACAATAACTATTTGTCTGGTCATAGAGGACAAAGACAGAAAAGTCATTAATTGAAGGAAGGGGCATGGATACAGGAATGATAGGAATTCTAATTGTTCTATAGAAATATTCCCAAGACCTATTTGGAAGGACTTCTCATTATAAGTGAAGGTTTTTCAAACCTCAGATCTTAATATGTAACAGTTACTCTAGACAGATGGAAACAAGGGGGGGAAATCTATGGCCAATCCAGTAGAGTTGAGCATATCTTATAGATTAAAGCCTCATTCTTCTGGAACTGGGGAAAAGGAATTTGATCTTGGTGTCATCTGAAACATGAGGGAGTAGGGAAATTATCTTGAGATGGAAAGAGATCACATGGCTAGAGCACATGGCCTGAGAAGAGCCTGCAGCAGGTTTATCCAACTAGGTTGAAGTTCTTGGGACAGTTCAACAAGGATTTTTTTTTCTTAAGAAGGAGATAGAACTTTGGAGCTGAGACAAAAGGATGGACCATCTAGAGACTGCCATATCCAGGGATCCATCCCATAATCAGCCTCCAAACACTGACACCATTGCATACACTAGCAAGATTTTGCTGAAAGGACCCTGATATAGCTGTCTCTTGTGAGACTACGCCGTGGCCTAGCAAACACATAAGTAGATACTCACAGTCTGCTATTGAATGGATCACAGGGCCCCCAATGGAGGAGCTAGAGAAAGTACCCAAGGAGCTAAAGGGATCTCCAACCCTATAGGTGGAACAACATTATAAACTAACTAGTACCCCGGAGCTCTTGACTCTAGCTGCATATGCATCAAAAGATGGCCTAGTCGGCCATCACTGGAAAGAGAGGCCCATTGGACTTGCAAACTTTATATGCCCCAGTACAGGGGAATACCAGGGCCAAAAAGAGGGAGAGGGTAGGTAGCGGAGTTGGGGGGAGGGTATGGAGGACTTTTGTGATAGCATTGGAAATGTCAATGAGGAAAATACCTAATTAAAAAAAAATAGGAGTTGAAAAAGTTTAAAAAAAAAAAAAGAAAAGAAGGAGATAGTTGTTCTGACTTTACTGGGTACTGGAGATGTCAAGATATGTTAAAGGATTTAGATAAGTTTTGGGAAATATGAGAAGTGAATTCAGGGCCATTCTAATACCTACTACAAAAGGAACATTCAGGGATCAAAGCCATCCAGATGATTAAAGACCCTTGAAAGAGCATAATCAATAAAAGCCAGAGCAATATGATATCTTCAGAGCCTAGCTACTCTACTATGGCAAGCCCTGAATATCCTAACACAAACAAAGTACAAGAAAATGACCTTAAATCAAATGTTAACTAAAATATGTAAAATAGGTGTTAAGACAACCTTTGTTACAATATGGAGTCACACACACATACACACTAACACCACCACCCTCAAAATAACAGGAAATCACAATGGACATTAATATTTCTCAACATCAATAGACTCAATTCCCCAATTAAAAGATATAGACTAACAGAATGGGTGCAAAAACAGGATCCATTATTTTGCTGCATACAAAAAACACACCTCAGCAATAGACATAAACATTGCCTCAGAGAAATGGACTAGAAAAAAATTTTTATAAGCAAACGAACCAAAGAAGCAAGCTGGAGTTACCACTCTAGACTTTCAACCAAAACTAATCAAAGAGTGGTAGGGATGCACACATTGTACTCATCAAAGAAAAAGTATACCAGGATGATATCTCAATTCTGAATATATATGCCTCAAACACAAGTCAACCCACATTTGTAAAAGAAACACTGCTAAATCTTAAACAATATATCAAACCCCACATAATAATGGGGGACTTCAACACCCCACTCTCACCAATTGACAGATCATCTAGACAAAAACTAAACAGAAATAATGGAACTAACAGTCATTATGAATCAACTGAACCTAACAAACATTTACAGAATATTTCACCTAAACACACACACACACACACAAATGTGCCTTCTTCTCAGCACCTCATGGATCCTTCTCTAAAATTGACCATGTATTTGGTCACAAACCTCAACAGACACAAGAAAATTGAAATAAGACCTTGTATCTTTTCAGACTACCATGGATTAACGCTGGACTTCAACAAAAACAAAACATCAGTCATGGAAATAGTCATGGAAATTAAACAACTCTCTCCTCAATAAGCAGAGGAAGGAAGAAATAAAGAAATTAAAGACGTTATGGAGTTCAGTGAAAATGAAGGAACACATACCCAAATTTATGGTACACAATGAAAGCAGTGCTATGAAAAAACCATAAAGAGATTAGAAAGTTTCATACCAGCAATTTAAATGTACACCTGGAAGCTCTAGAGAGAGAAAAAAGCAATTACATTAAAGAGAAATAGAAGGCAGGGAGTAACCAAACTCAGGGCTGCAATCAGTTAGAAATAAAACAATACAAAGAACCAATGAAACCAAGAGCTTGTCTTTGAGAAAATCAACAAGATAGATAAACCCTTAACCAAAAGACAGAGGGACACTATTCGAATAAATTCAACTGAAAAGGGAGACATAACAAACACTGAGGAAATTCAAAGAATTATGTGCTCTTACATCAAAAGCACAGGGGTACCATACCAGTGCCCATATCTGGAGTAAAAGTAGCACATAAGAAATGATATAATTAAAGATCTCCCTAATTTATGGCTTTCCATCATTCCCTTCTACCAAAATTCTCCCTTATGAGGATAATGTGATTCAAGTGGTGGGATCTTTAATGTTGTCCTTGTTAATGTTCTCTCCAAGGGTTGCTTTGGACAGCAAATAGCCCTTGTTAGACTGGACAGTATTGGGCTTTCACAGATGTTGTCAATTTGATATTTTGAAAATACCTAATCTATGAAAATCTATCTAAGTTTGGATACAATCAGCCAGTCACATTCCAATATCATTTTTTCCCAGAAGAAAAGCAATCTTAGCATTAACAGAAAGTGCAAAATATCCTGGATATAAAAATGGCACCCCATTTGAAGTCATTTTGTCACTGCCATGTTAAGTAGTACAGCCTACTAATGGCACAAAAGAGATTTTCGATAAATGCATCTGAGTTGACTTCCAGTTGTAAATACATTAGTTAAATCTCCTATGTTTTTAGCTAGATAACAAAAATGCACCTTGGCTAAAATATTACCTCTTCATCCAATGATGTGAAAATTGGATATTCTTATATAAAGGAAGAAACGTGATTCTGCCTGGCATGGTGGAGTATTCCTTTAGCTCCATCCCTCTGGAGATAGGAGTACAGGCCGTGTTAGGCACAGAAAGAGGCAGATTCCTCTAAGTTCAATACTATCCTGGTCTACATAGTTAGTTCTAGGACATCTAGTGCTATGGAGAGATACCATATTTCAAGAAACTAAAAGGAAATCAAAATGTAAAAGTATAGGCATAGTTAGCTTGATGAAATATCAACCTGGAAAAGGCCAATGCCATATGCATCAGAGCCCTAAGTGTAACAAGTGTGGAACTGTCAGAGCACAGAATAGCACATAGACTTCAAGGTACAGGGATAGGCAAGGATGTAGAAGAACCCCAGCCATGCAAGAAATCCTGACAGTTCACAAACTGTTCCTCAGGGTAAGTAAAGGGATCCTTCCCAGCTAAGAAAGGAGTTGATATGGCCTCAAGAACAGAGGGAAATATTTTCTATAGATATCTTAGAAGATTAGTGTCTAGATTATTTACAATTAGAAAAATATCAGCATCATATGAAGAAAGTCAACTCAGTTTGTTGAAAGCAAATAATTTCCCCAGACTCAGGAAGAACCAGAATTGTACAGTGAAACTTCAGGAAATGTCATCCAAAGTCAGTCAGAAAAAGAATGACAAAAACCTCTGAGGGAATCCACAGGAAGCTATGAACTGTTGGTGGTGATGTGAAGTATTCCAGCCTATTTGGATGTCAATTTGGAGGGCTCTCCAAAAGCCAAAACCTGGCCTACCAAATGGTTATAGTATACCATTCCAAAAAAGTCAACATATTGGAGAGATCCTCGTACATCAGTGATGATTGCAGTCATTTCTGCAATAAATTGCAAATAAAAAAAACAAGCTTGGTATTCAAAAGCCTCATCAGGGGTGAGTAAAACATGTTGGACATAGATAAAGATGTATTTTCAGCCATAAAGAAAATGAAATTATGTTATTTACACAAATTTGCATTCAGCCTGGGCCAGGTGAGATGTCTCAGCATACACAACTGCATATTGTTCTTGGAGAGTCCCCAGTCTGAGTTACTAGCGCTCTCATGGTGCCTATCAACCTTCCTCAATTCCAAAACCAGAGTTCTGACATCCTTATCTTGTCTTTGTTGGAACCACACACACATGTTGCCAAAGAATATATACAGAGGAGACACACACTTTAAAATAAATATATTTATCAAATTCAATCCATTTCAGAAACATAGTCATCCTGATAATGTTTTTCTTGTGGATGAGTGCTAGGTTGTATATACATGAAAACCTGTATTTCATCTCACAAAATACTAGGAAAAGTTCTATTACAGAATAATGAGTAAGAGCTGGGGTGAGAGGAACTGGTAACAGCTCGAGGGTCTTCAAGTTACAGTATAAATTTTATGGAACAAACCATGATCAGTGACTAGTACAATGAAAATAAGCTCAAGGAGAATAATTCTATTACCACTATAGCTATTGATGAATTGCTTTAATAAAATATTTTCATAGTTTTATATCATATGATATATTTATGTAACATATATCACTTGAGCAACCTAGATTTTTAAAAATCAAAGTCATGAGACTAAAAACAAATCCTCTATATACCATGAATTAAAGGATTGACTTAAATTTCTGCAGTCAAATATTTACAAGTATGATAGAAAATTTGTCTGTCAATTTCTATAAACAAACATTTACATAACACAGATGTACCCGTGTCACTACTACACATTCATATAATACTCATGTATACATATGTATCAGTGTCTATATTTATCCTTGTCCACACTGAAAGATCTGGGCAGCTCTTACATTGCATAGACATAGTATGGGGAAATTTCCATATCTTTCTCCCTTTGGAGAAAAAGCTGCAGTTTCCCAGGAGAGGTGTACATGGAAGCATTCTCTCCTTCCTGTTGGGCCCTCCTCTTCATGGCCTTCCTCTCTGGCCCCTGCTCTTTTGTGATGGGCTGTGAGACAACTGGTCCCAGAATGTCAACTTTTCTCCATGGAATGGGTTGGTGGTTGATGTCTTGCAACAGATATTGAGTTTGAGGTTCAAGAGGTGCTGGCACGTTGTTCTTGGCAGCAGAAAGAAGCTCCCTCTTGAGGGAAGTCTGAGATGGCTCTCTATAGGATGTAGGCCTCAAGGTGCCTGACTGAGGCACAGTGCTAATGTGGATGATGTTGGTTACATTAGATCATGTGGCACTGGAAGAAATTGGCAGAACTGGCATGGCAGAAGCCATCAAAGATTTGCTGATAGAAGGTGGTTGGGATGGCTTGAGTGTGGTAATCTGAGCTGAGTGAAAATGACACCTCTCAGAGTAAGCTGTAGTGGGCCTGTGTGAAGCCAGATTGAGGGGCTTTCTATAAACAGGTCTGGCTTGAGGCTGGTCCTGGGTTAGGAAAGGCAGAGGTACTAACCTGACCTTCCCAGATGGGGGCAGCTCATACTGAGACTGAGATGGACACTCCTTGAGAGCACTGCTCTCTGCTCTCTGAACCTTGCCTGGAGTTTCGTCAGGGCCCTGGCACTCATGAGCCATATCCTGTAGTACTGTTGTGGCTGGGCCTGGCCCGGGATATTTGTTGCTGCTAGAAGTTCCCAGAGCCCGGGAAGAAGTGGTGGCAGGTTTCTTCTCACTCTTCTTCCCCAGAGGGTGGAAGACCTGCACAGACTCCAGCTTGTGCATGCCAAGATGGGTTCTAGGCTTTTTAAAGCTGCTGTGGCTAAGCTCGGGTAGATCTCTCTTTATCTTGGTCTTGGGGATGGTGGGCTTCTTTTCAACTTTGACTCTGTTCCTTGACTTCTTGAGCTCCTCTGTTTTCTTGGAATTATTTTCTCTGGTCCATTTGGTCTTGTCTTGCCCTTGTTCCCTAGATCTGCAGGGCATGATGGGTGACACTTTGGGAGCTTTGTCCTCCAAGTCCTTAGCCATGTTGTCAATAGCCCTGCCACTGACCCCAACACTGGCCATAGCCCCTTCTCCCTCCACCAGATCCCAATTTGGGATTTTGGCCTGAGGAGCTCCATCAATCAACTCAGAGGTGTCATGGTCTTTCCTTCTCACCTGGTCAGAGGACCCACTGATGACTCTGGAGTTTTCTTGGGCCAGATCCCTCCAGATGACTGTGGAGTCTTTGGATTCAGTTGCTGATTGTATCTTGGTATTGATCTATGCCTGTGAGGAATTTGAAGAGTTGGGGAAGGTGAATATCTGCCACCAATATAGTGATATCTGGAGAGTCAATAGTAGACACCATCAAACTGTCCAGTGTTCCTTTCTCTTCAAGACCCAGGTAGATGCCTCCCAAGCTGGCATTGTCAGAAACATGTGTCTGTCTTAGGCTCCCAGTGTCAGTGCAGTGCAGAGGCTGCTGCAAGTCAGGGTGTGATAAAGGGAGGAATAGCGGGTCTTAGTTTTCTTTAGTACCCTCATAGGCATCCCGAGGCACCAAATGCTCAACTTCCATATCATGCATGTTTTTAATCTCTCTTTGTTCAGAGCTTGGAGCTGCAGGCAAGGCGAGGAATTCTGCATGGCTAGGGATAGGTGTTGTTAATGGCCCGTCCCCATCAACAGATGGTGTCTTCCTCTGGGAAACTGGGTTGCAAGTGATGTAGAATTCTGGACTCTGCAGCAGGCAAAATGTTTGGCTTGAAGGTGACAATCCCAGGGATGTATCCAGTTCCACCACTACAAAAGAGTCAAGGAAGAAGTCAGTATAAGGTAAATAAGATTTTCTCCTTTTGTAGCACTAGAGGAAAATTGGTACCAGCATAGTGGGGTATCCCTGTGACAATCTGACCGTTTTGTGGAAGGACTTTGGAATTTTGGGCTAAAAGATCCATTTGGTGTTAAATGCTCTGTGGGATGTTGTGTAGGAGCTTGGAAGACACTTTTGAGAACAATGCAGAAGATGGAGGCCTGACTTGTGAAATTTCAGTTTTGATTAGCTGGGGCTGAAGAATCAGCTGTGATGAACAAGATACCAGAACCACTAATGTGAATCTTTGTGTTACTGGGACTATTGATGCTGGTTAGCTGGAGCTAAGAAATTATCAGTGATTAAAAGGAGACCAACATTGTTGAGGTGAAATCTTCTAGGAAGATACCTAAGGACATACCTTGAGTTATAGCTGGACTTGGTAATGTGTAAGAGTCACCCTGGTGGTACTGGTGTTGAAGGCATTAAGAGCATCTGAGTCTACAGAAGGCCATTGATGAAGGTGCAGTCTCAGTTGCAATTGATGGCCAAGAACTGAAGGAATCATGCAAAGGAATTGAGGTTTGCCACCATGAAGAGAGCCTATGAGAAGCTATTTATGAGGACTAGTTGCAGTGGAAGACAGCAGAGTTTTGGAGATACCAGCACCATGAAATGACCACCAAGAACAGCAGCAGCAGTGGATTATAGGCATCTGGAGCCTAGAAAAAAAGGTGTGTGCTAAAAAGAGCAGAGCTGGAGCAGTGTTCCAAGCCTTTGGAGGAGCCCAGAATATCATGAATGGATCCCAGACATCGGACGGTTAGAGTTTGATTTTGCTTTTGATTATGACTGTGCCCTGATATTTTTCCCTCTTGAAGGTAGAAAGTGTTTTAAGTGGAGCCCACAGTTAAGAGACTTTGAATTTTTAAAAGACTTTGGATTTCAAAAGATATTGGCAATTATAAAAGGATTGAACTTTTAATATGTAAAGACTGTGGGACTTTTAAAGTTATTTGGATCTTGGAGATGAATAAATAAGGGTTGAAACTTAATAGTGATGTTTGTGTGTCAAGTTGACAAGGGGTCAATTGTACTGGCTGGTTTTGTGTGTCAACTTGACACAGGCTGGAACTATCACGGACAAAGGAGCTTGAGTTGTGGAAGTGCCTCCATGAAATCCAGTTGTGGGGCATTTTCTTAGCTGAAAAGGGGGAGGGCCCATTGTGGGTGGTGCCATCCCTGGGCTGGCAGTCTTGAGTTCTATATGGGAGCAAACTGAGAAAGCCATTAAGAAATATCCCTCCATGGCCTTAGCATTGACTCCTGTATCGAGGCCTGCTTGAGTTCCAGTCCTGACCTCCTTTGGTGATGAACAGCAATTTGGCCTCTGCAGCCATGGGGAAGTCATTCCTATGAGCTGTTTGCTATGTTTGCAGAAAAATGGTGACTGTTCTGTTGTTTCTGGTATCCATGCCATGTCAGGATTTCTCAGATAATTTTGTGTTCCTTTGAGTTTGTGTGATGTGTGGATGTATAGCCAACATGGTAAGGTTACAGGATTCCTTTGGTATGTGGTCCTTACTTCCCTTCCCCTTTGTATAAAAAGATAAATTGCCTCTCATTTCCTTGGAGCTTTACTATTAGGTGGGTTATCTGGTCAATAATTTTTGAGAACTTGTCTCTGTGAACTTGTGCCAACAGCATTACACATACTCTCAGGAGCCTGCATGTTTACATGGGTTTAGATATCCAAATTCAGCCCAGGAAAGAATTTCAACAACAGAGGCTTTCCTCCAGTCCCTCCAGTTTGACAAGCTTCTTACAAGTGGCATGAAAATTGATTTAAGAAACTAAAATCCTTGGGCTTGTGTTGTATCTCAGTATTAGAGAACATGTCTACATAATCTTAAAATTTTTGTCATGGGTCTCCTCTGAAGTACAGAGTAACAGAAAAAAAGAAGTCGCAGAATGGCAATTTCAGCAGTGGTACATGTACTACACCTAACTCACTATATTATTTTAAGTGTAAGAGAATTCCAGGACAAGTGATTGAGATCTGGGAGGAATATGTTCTCTAGCATGGTTCTTAGCTTTGTTTATTCGGAGAAAGATTTTGACTTATGGATGATCCAGTCACACATACGTGTACACACACACACACACACACACACACACACAATTCTTTGGTGTCTACTATAGCTCTGAGCAACATACCAGGAAAGAGTTGATTACAGTGTTGTTGGGACATGAGACTGATCACATTGGGCAGTGATGTATGAGTGTGGTGTGCTCTGTGGGCATCACTTAACTTAGTGTGGATACTACTCATTATGCCTTGCACTCTCTCTCATGATAGAGCCTGAAGGTGGGGATGGAAAGCCACAGCTGTACTTTACCTGGAAGGACATGGTGGCAGAGGTAGAGAGAGGTGTTTAGACATTTCTTTAGCACCATCACCATCTCTGGTGGTTGGGCAGAGGCCTGACTCTCAGGGTAAGAAGCAGAGCCATAGGCCTGAAGGCATTGTCTGAGTTCCCCAGGTATCAGAGGTCCCAGGCTGTTGTGCTCATATTAATATATCTGGCTACCCTCCTGGTATGAATGTACCAGGCTATATTCTTGATTTAGCACCACAGGTAGTGTGGCCTGGATAAACCTCGGAGACAGTGTTGGATAGAAAGTGCTACGGCGAGGATGTGGAGAAAGAGGAACACTCCTCTATTGTTGGTGGGATTGCAAGTTTGTACAACCACTCTGGAAATCAGTCTGGCGGTTCCTCAGAAAATTGGACACAGTACTACCAGAGGATCTCACAATACCTCTCCTGGGGATATATCGAGATGTCCCAACCGGTAAGAAGGACACATGCTCCACTATGTTCATAGCAGCCTTATTTATAATAGCCAGAAGCTGGAAAGAACCCAGATGTCCCTCAACAGAGGAATGGATACAAAAAAATGTGTTAAATTTACACAATGTAGTACTACTCAGCTATTAAAAAGAATGAATTTTTGAAATTCCTAACCAAATGGATGGATCTGGAGGGCATCATCCTGAGTGAGGTAACACAATCACAAAAGAACTCAAATGATATGTACTCACTGATAAGTGGATATTAGCCCAGAAACTTAGTATACCCGAGATATAAGATAAAATTTGCAAAACACATGAAACTGAAGAACGAAGACCAAAGTATGGACACTTTGCCCCTTCTTAGAAATGGAAACAATCACCCATGGAAGGAGTTACAGAGACAAAGTTTGGAGCTGAGAGGAAAGGATGGAACATCTCGAGACTGCCATATCCAGGGATCCATCCCATAATCAGCCTCCAAACATTGACACCATTGCATAAACTAGCAAGCATTTGCTGAAAGGACCCTGATATAGCTGTCTCTTGTGAGACTAGGCCGGGGCCTAGCAAACACATAAGTGGATGCTCACAGTCAGCTATTGGATGGGTCACAGGGCCCCCAATGGAGGAGCTAGAGAAAGTATCCAAGGAGCTAAAGAGATCTGCAACCCTGTAGGTGCAACAACATTATGAACTAACCAGTACCCCTGAGCTCTTGACTCTAGCTGCATATATATCAAAAGATGGCCTAGTCAGTCATCACTGAAAAGAGAGGCCCATTGGATACGTAAATTTTATATGAGCCAGTACAGGGGAATGCCAGGGCCAAAAAGTGGGAATGGGTGGGTAGGGGAGTTGGGGGGGAGGGTATGGGGGACTTTTGGGATAGCATTAGAAATGTAATTGAGGAAAATACGAAATAAAAATATTTTTAAAAAAGATGTAAAAGAAACACTCACATGCTAATTGTGACAGTGTCCCACACTGCAGCCAGGTCAAACACTGACATCCTGTCCTGCTTCTTTGAGGATCCTCTACTGAGGATTCAAAATCATTTGTAATGCAAGATTTTTCTAAGCCTTTTTTGAAGGAAGCTTGAGATATGGATGATACGGGTTATTTAATCAGTCAAAACCAGCTTAAAGGGGAAGGGAGCTGGAGTTATTAGGGAAATGAGCCACTACAGAACTAGAGGAAAGGGGTTTCCAGGAAAGTCAAGTCCTTTGAGGAGGAATTCTGGCAGTGAGTTCAAAGTCCTCTTTCCTTGGTTTTCAGCCCTGTGGACTCTGTGTGACTGCTCTTGGAGAGGTCTGCCCAACCCCATTTGTAGGCAAAAAGTGTGAAGTTTATCTTGGGAGCTACTCACTTTCAGCAACAGACACAGCAATGTCAAGTTACCTGGATTTCTAGGGAAGACTGGGCAAAAACACTTCACAGTTGCATCCTGTCCTGAAAACACTCTAGTTTCCCTTCCTCTTGAGTTGGAGCAGGTACCTCACTGGGCAACAGGTACTTCAATTGGCCTTCATCTGCTGCAGCCCTCTTTCCTGAGGCCCAGTCTCTTCCCTGGGCCATTTGCTGGGTTCTTTTTGCACTATCCAGATAGTAAGGATAAGTCTGAGGCTAACTGCCAACTTTAGGGTAATGTATCAATAGTGGACGGATACCTTCTCTGTGATAATATAAGGGAATCCAAATACAGAACACAGTCTTTGCGGTAGTTTAAAAGCACAGATGGCTGAATGAACCATCATTGATATCAGGACAATTTGTGTTTTTAAAAATATATATGTGTTCTCTCATTTATGTGGAAGTAAAGTTAAAGATGAAGTGGCCTTTAAAATTTGGATTTCAAGAATATGTTGTCTTTACGAGCCACAGGTGAAGGCTCTTCCCAACTGGCAAAGCATAGCTGAAACATCCAAATAGAATTTGTAACATCCATTTATGAAATGGGATGGTAGTGAAAAGGACAGAGAAGCAGCATCAAGACCTGGTTTAGGTGGGCATAGGCTGTCATTCCCTACAGACTCTGATCCTTGATTTCTTTTGTGTACTTTTTTTTTTTTTACTTTTTATTTTTTACTTATTTTTTATTTTTTAGTTATTTATTTTTTATATAATTTTTAAAAATTAGGTATTTTCTTCATTTACATTTCAAATGCTATCCCAAAAGTCCTGTGGAAGTTTTCTTGGGACAGTGGAGACAGGTATCTCTGATCCATCCATTTCACAGATCAGCTTCTAGTTCCCATTGCTCTATACTCTCATCTGGGCCCATTCCGAATGTCTCATCCCATTTATCCTTCATTATTGGCTAGCTTCTGGAGTACCCTGATGGCATCCATCCTTTTCAAGGCTCGCTCGCTCGTTTTTTTTTTTTTGTTTGTTTGTTTGTTTGTTTTTGTCCCCTTCCTCCTTTCTTTGCTTTGTTCAGCAACTTTCTTGTTTACATTTCCTTTGGAAAAATCAACTATGCCCAAGAAACAAGGTACGCACAGCACACTGACTTGCTCCAGCCAGCATCAGTGAATTGCTACTGGATTTCAGATATGGCCCCTTACTGACGCCATTGACATGATGCCATCAATGTGTGTCTGTCAATGGCAGCACATGCGCCTTGAGGTTACCTCCGGACCTGATAGAGGCCCGCGCTTTGACAAGTGGCGGCTGTTCTATGTGGGCAGTTTGCAACTGTCTCTTGCTGGAGCAGAAGGGCTGCAGGTCAGAAATAATTAAGTATAGTGAGGCGAGCTGGCATAGGGAGGACGCAAGGGAGATGGGGACGAGGGAGGGCACAAGTGGGCCTGCGATATCTGCAGTAACGGCTGTAAGTGAGGTCTTGGGATTCTTTTTTTTTTTTTTCCCTGAGCAAGAGTGTGACTCTGGGTGGCCTAGAATTTACTCGGAAATTATTATTCACACTTTGTTATGGTGGCGTGGGATTTAGTTGTATTTCTGCTACTAAATACTTTTCATGACTTCCTTTAAATTTTACTTTTCAAAGGTAAGAAGAAAGAGTAGGTTTAGTTGGTGTTGCTAGCCAGAAGGTAGATGTGGATTGTTAGTGTAGCTAGTAAAAGTATTTTGTTATGCTGAGGGTCTTTACACAAGGTTTACACCCTAAATTCTTAACTACAGTCCTAAGCCCATCTCTCCAAGGCTACTTGCCTGTATCATTTATCTTAGCTGAAGGTCAGGTCAGACTCTAGTAGTCTTTGACTCAAGGGTCAGGATCCTGAGGGAGATTCTCCAGTTTCAGGGCAGATCAAGGTGGCATCTCTCCAGATATGCAAAGCAGAGCATATCTTGGTCTCTGCTTATACACTGTCCAGTGGGTGTCATGGGATTCTAGGAATATTTCTTGTTATCTTGAGTGAGTGATGAAACTGGGTACTGTTTAACAGTTTCAGCCATTGTTGTGTGCAGTGGGAGTCCTTGACTAAACTGTTTTCAAATGTCTAAAAGGCATTTGTTTTACTGTGCTCACTACAGGTGGCATTGATGGTCCCAGCTCTTCTAAATTTATTTATTTTTTTCACTCTAAAGACAAAGTCTCCTTGTGTCACCCCCAAACCTGCTATGTAGTCAAGGCTGAGCTTGATAGTGTAATATTCCTGTCTGAGCTTTACAATTTACAGTCTTTTATACTGCACCTAACCCAGAAAGCATTCTTGAGACTTAGGACACTAGTTCTATCATGATAAATGGCAAAAAAGTTATTCTAATAGCTATAGATCTGGGACACAAAGGCCAGCCTTTTCTCTAGCCCAGTTATTAGAGTCTCTTAATGGACGCTTTTAAAATATCTAGCTTAGCTTTGGGTATCTGTCAGTGTTCTCTGTGATCTTCAGGTGGGTTCCTTAGAGCAATAGTGACACCACAGTTGCCTCTTTGCTAAAATCTTTGCTTTTTAACAAGGATACAGGCTCACTTTGTCATTCCCAAAAATCAGTGTATGAAGAAAGACAACTATTAGAATTTTTGTGATTCTTGTTTATGAGAGCAAAGTACTGGGAACAATATTTGACAGCGATAGACTGAACAAATGAAGTATGCACTGATTTATTTGATAAATTTACCATGAGGTTGATAGTGTACACACCTATAATCCAGCACTCATGAGGCTTGTACAGGATGACAGTTTGAGACCCTCTTAGTATCCACATCAAGACCCTGTCTGAAAAGGCAGTCAAATGAAAGGTTTCAAATTTTTGATTCCTAGGCATCTCTTAGGAGAGTTACCTAGCATAAGAGTCCCCAGAATCTATATTTTTTTTTTAAATTTATTTTATGTCTTTGGTGTTTTACCTGCATGTATATATTTATAAGGAGTCAGAATCTCTGGAATTGGGGTTACACAAGTGTGAACGGCCATGTGAGTTCTGGGAAATAGAACCTGGGTCCTGTGGAAGAGTAACCAGCGTTCTCAAACTCCAAGTCTTTCCAGCCTCAGAAATGGTTTTCTTTGAGTGTGTGTCTGTGCATGTGTGTTTGAGTGCACATGTGTGTGTACATGTATCCATAGAGGTCAAAAGAGAACTCAGTTGGATCTGAAGTTACAGGTGGTTTGGTACCACCCAGTGTAGGGGCTGGAACCTCTGGAAAAACAAGTTCACTTGGCACTTGAACCATATCCTCAGCCCCCAGGAACTCTAATTTTTAATCACTTAATTTTCCAGTTATTTATTTATTTATTCATTAATTTATTTATTTACTTTACATCTTGGTCTCAGGCCCCCTTTCTCCTCTCCTCCCAGCCCCACCCTCAAAAAATCCCTTCTACCATTATAACCTCCTCTTCTCCTCAGATAAGGCAAAGTCTCCTTGGGACATCAGCCTGCTCTGGAACATCAGGTCCAAGCAGTCCTCATCGTGGTCTGATCAGGCAGTCTAGCTAGAGGGAAGGGATGCAATGGCAGGCAACAGAGTCAGAGACAGCCCTGTTCCAATTGTTAGGGAACCCACATGAAGACCAAGCTTACATTTGCTACAAATGTGTAGGGGAGGGGCTAGGTTCAGCCTATATATACTCTTTGGTTGATGGTTCAGTCTCTGTTAGTCCTGATGGATTCAGGTTGGTGTTCCTGTGGTATACTTGACATATCCAACTTGCTCAGTCCTATCCCTGACTTCCACAAGACTCCTTGAACTCTGCCTGATGTTTGGCTGTGGTCTCTGCATCTGTTTTTGTCAGCTGCTGAATGAAGCCTCTCAGGAGACAGTTATGCCAGGTGCCTGTGTGCAAGTATGGCAGAGTAACAGATAACTTGGATTAGTTTATTGCTCCTCTAGTTATTATGGGAGTCTGTAGGCTTGTGTGTATCACAGCACATGTGTGAAGGTCTAAGGACAGCTGTAGCAGTCGATGCTCTCTCTTCAGTATGTATGCCCTTGAACCTGAGCTTTTGTCATTAGGCCTGCCAGTAAGCACATTTGCCCACTGCTTTAGCTAGGGTTTCTGTACTGTGATGAAGGACCACGACCAAAAGCAACCTGGGGAGAAAAGTATCCCTCTCACATATCGTGAGTCACAGTCCTTTGAGGGAAGCCAAGGCAGGGACTCAAACTGGAAAAGAATCTGTAGGTAGTAGTGGATACAGAGCCCATTGCTTTTTTCATCCTCTTTTCTTTTTTTTTTCTTTTTTCTTTCCATTTTTTATTAGGTATTTAGCTCATTTACATTTCCAATGCTATACCAAAAGTCCCCCATACCCACCCACCCCCACTCCCCTACCCGCCCACTCCCCCTTTTTGGCCCTGGTGTTCCCCTGTTCTGGGGCATATAAAGTGTGTGTGTCCAATGGGCCTCTCTTTCCAGTGATGGCCGACTAGGCCATCTTTTGATACATATGCAGCTAGAGTCAGGAGTTCCGGGGTACTGGTTAGTTCATAATGTTGATCCACCTATAGGGTTGCAGATCCCTTTAGCTCCTTGGGTACTTTCTCTAGCTCCTCCATTGGGAGCCCTGTGATCCATCCATTAGCTGACTGTGAGCATCCACTTCTGTGTTTGCTAGGCCCCGGCATAGTCTCACAAGAGACAGCTACATCTGGGTCCTTTCGATAAAATCTTGCTAGTGTATGCAATGGTGTCAGCGTTTGGATGCTGATTATGGGGTGGGTCCCTGGATATGGCAGTCTCTACATGGTCCATCCTTTCATCTCAGCTCCAAACTTTGTCTCTGTAACTCCTTCCAAGGGTGTTTTGTTCCCACTTCTAAGGAGGGGCATAGTGTCCACACTTCAGTCTTCATTTTTCTTGAGTTTCATGTGTTTAGGAAATTGTATCTTATATCTTGGGTATCCTAGGTTTTGGGCTAATATCCACTTATCAGTGAGTACATATTGTGTGAGTTCCTTTGTGAATGTGTTACCTCACTCAGGGTGATGCCCTCCAGGTCCATCCATTTGGCTAGGAATTTCATAAATTCATTCTTTTTAATAGCTGAGTAGTACTCCATTGTGTAGATGTACCACATTTTCTGTATCCATTCCTCTGTTGAGGGGCATCTGGGTTCTTTCCAACTTCTGGCTATTATAAATAAGGCTGCTATGAACATAGTGGAGCATGTGTCCTTCTTACCAGTTGGGGCATCCTCCGGTAGTACTATGTCCAGTTTTCTGAGGAACCGCCAGACGGATTTCCAGAGTGGTTGTACAAGCCTGCAATCCCACCAACAATGGAGGAGTGTTCCTCTTTCTCCACATCCTCGCCAGCATCTGCTGTCACCTGAATTTTTGATCTTAGCCATTCTGACTGGCTCAGGGTTGTTTTGATTTGCATTTCCCTGATGATTAAGGATGTTGAACATTTTTTCAGGTGCTTCTCTGCCATTCGGTATTCCTCAGGTGAGAATTCTTTGTTCAGTTCTGAGCCCCATTTTTTAATGGGGTTATTTGATTTTCTGAAGTCCACCTTCTTGGGTTCTTTATATATGTTGGATATTAGTCCCCTATGTGATTTAGGATAGGTAAAGATCCTTTCCCAATCTGTTGGTGGTCTCTTTGTCTTATTGACGGTGACTTTTGCTTTGCAGAAACTTTGGAGTTTCATTAGGTCCCATTTGTCAATTCTCGATCTTACAGCACAAGCCATTGCTGTTCTGTTCAGGAATTTTTCCCCTGGGCCCATATCTTCAAGGCCTTTCCCCACTTTCTCCTCTATAAGTTTCAGTGTCTCTGGTTTTATGTGAAGTTCTTTGATCCATTTAGATTTGACCTTAGTACAAGGAGATAAGTATGGATCGATTCGAATTCTTCTACATGATAACAACCAGTTGTGCGAGCACCAATTGTTGAAAATGCTGTCTTTCGTCCACTGGATGGTTTTAGCTCCCTTGTCGAAGATCAAGTGACCATAGGTGTGTGGGTTCATTTCTGGGTCTTCAATTCTATTCCATTGGTCTACTTGTCTGTCTCTATACCAGTACCATGCAGTTTTTACCACAATTGCTCTGTAGTAAAGCTTTAGATCAGGCATGGTGATTCCACCAGAGGTTCTTTTATCCTTGAGAAGATTTTTTGCTATCCTAGGTTTTTTGTTATTCCAGATGTATTTGCAAATTGCTCCTTCTAATTCGTTGAAGAATTGAGTTGGAATTTTGATGGGGATTGCATTGAATCTGTAGATTGCTTTTGGCAAGATAGCCATTTTTACAATGTTGATCCTGCCAATCCATGAGCATGGGAGATCTTTCCATCTTCTGAGATCTTCTTTAATTTCTTTCTTCAGAGACTTGAAGTTTTCATCATACAGATCTTTCACTTCCTTAGTTAGAGTCACGCCGAGATATTTTATATTATTTGTGACTATTGAGAAGGGTGTTGTTTCCCTAATTTCTTTCTCAGCCTGTTTATTCTTTGTGTAGAGAAAGGCCATTGACGTGTTTGAGTTAATTTTATATCCAGCTACTTCACCGAAGCTGTTTATCAGGTTTAGGAGTTCTCTGTTGGAATTTTTAGGGTCACTTATATATACTATCATATCATCTGCAAAAAGTGATATTTTGACTTCCTCCTTTCCAATTTGTATCCCCTTGATCTCCTTTTGTTGTCGAATTGCTCTGGCTAATACTTCAAGTACTATGTTGAAAAGGTAGGGAGAAAGTGGTCAGCCTTGTCTAGTCCCTGATTTTAGTGGGATTGCTTCCAGCTTCTCTCCATTTACTTTGATGTTGGCTACTGGTTTGCTGTAGATTGCTTTTATCATGTTTAGGTATGGGCCTTGAATTCCTGATCTTTCCAGAACTTTTATCATGAATGGGTGTTGGATCTTGTCAAATGCTTTTTCTGCATCTAATGAGATGATCATGTGGTTTTTGTCTTTGAGTTTGTTTATATAGTGGATTACATTGATGGATTTTCGTATATTAAACCATCCCTGCATCCCTGGAATAAAACCTACTTGGTCAGGATGGATGATTGCTTTAATGTGTTCTTGGATTCGGTTAGCGAGAATTTTATTGAGGATTTTTGCATCGATATTCATAAGAGAAATTGGTCTGAAGTTCTCTATCTTTGTTGGATCTTTCTGTGGTTTAGGTATCAGAGTAATAGTGGCTTCATAAAATGAGTTGGGTAGAGTACTTTCTACTTTTATCTTGTGAAAAAGTTTGTGCAGAACTGGAATTAGATCTTCTTTGAAGGTCTGATAGAACTTTGCACTAAACCCGTCTGGTCCTGGGCTTTTTTTGGCTGGGAGACTATTTATAACTGCTTCTATTTCTTTAGGGGATATGGGACTGTTTAGAAGGTCAACTTGATCCTGATTCAACTTTGGTACCTGGTATCTGTCCAGAAATTTGTCCATTTCGTCCAGGTTTTCCAGTTTTGTTGAGTATAGCCTTTTGTAGAAGGATCTGATGGTGTTTTGGATTTCTTCAGGATCTGTTGTTATGTCTCCCTTTTCAGTTCTGATTTTGTTAATTAGGATTTTGTCTCTGTGCCCTCTAGTGAGTCTAGCTAAGGGTTTATCTATCTTGTTGATTTTCTCAAAGAACCAACTCCTCGTTTGGTTAATTCTTTGAATAGTTCTTCTTGTTTCCACTTGGTTGATTTCACCCCTGAGTTTGATTATTTCCTGCCGTCTACTCCTCTTGGGTGAATTTGCTTCCTTTTTTTCTAATGCTTTTAGATGTGGTTTCAAGCTGCTAGTATGTGCTCTCTCCCGTTTCTTCATGGAGGCACTCAGAGCTATGAGTTTCCCTCTTAGAAATGCTTTCATTGTGTCCCAAAGGTTTGGGTACGTTGTGGCTTCATTTTCATTAAACTCTAAAAAGTCTTTAATTTCTTTCTTTATTCCTTCCTTGAGCAAGGTATCATTGAGAAGAGTGTTGTTCAGTTTCCACGTGAGTCTTGGCTTTCTGTTATTTTTTTTGTTATTGAAGATCAGCCTTAGTGCATGATGATCTGATAGGATACATAGGACAATATCAATATTTTTGAATCTGTTGAGGCCTGTTTTGTGACCTATTATGTGGTCAATTTTGGAGAAGGTACCATGAGGTGCTGAGAAGAAGGTATATCCTTTTGTTTTAGGATAAAATATTCTGTAGATATCTGTCAGATCCATTTGTTTCATCACTTCTGTTAGTTTCAGTGTGTCCCTGTTTAGTTTCTGTTTCCATGATCTGTCCATTGGTGAAAGTGGTGTGTTGAAGTCTCCCACTATTATTGTGTGAGGTGCAATGTGTGCTTTGAGCTTTACTAAAGTTTCTTTAATGAATGTGGCTGCCCTTGTATTTGGAGCATAGATATTCAGAATTGAGAGTTCCTCTTGGAGGATTTTACCTTTGATGAGAACGAAGTGCCCCTCCTTGTCTTTTTTGATGACTTTGGGTTGGAAGTCAATCTTATCAGATATTAGGATGGCTACTCCAGCTTGTTTCTTCATACCATTTGCTTGGAAAATTGTTTTCCAGCCTTTTATTCTGAGGTAGTGTCTATCTTTTTCTCTGAGATGTGTCTCCTGTAAACAGCAAAATGTTGGGTCTTGTTTGTGTAGCCAGTTTGTTAGTCTATGTCTTTTTATTGGGGAGTTGAGACCATTGATGTTAAGAGATATTAAGGAAAAGTAATTGTTGCTTCCTGTTATTTTTGTTGTTAAAGTTGGCATTCTGTTCTTGTGGCTGTCTTCTTTTAGGTTTGTTGAGGGATTACCTTCTTGTTTTTTCTAGGGCATTGTTCCCGTTCTTGTATTGGTTTTTTTCTGTTATTAACCTTTGAAGGGCTGGATTCGTGGAGAGATAATGTGTGAATTTGGTTTTGTCGTGGAATACTTTGGTTTCTCCATCTATGGTAATTGAGATTTTGGCTGGGTATAGTAGCCTGGGCTGGAATTTGTGTTCTCTTAGTGTCTGTATAACATCTGTCCAGGCTCTTCTGGCTTTCATAGTCTCTGGTGAAAAATCTGGTGTAATTCTGATAGGCTTGCCTTTGTATGTTACTTGACCTTTTTCCCTTACCGCTTTTAGTATTCTATCTTTATTTAGTGCATTTGTTGTTCTGATTATTATGTGTCGGGAGGAATTTCTTTTCTGGTCCAGTCTATTTGGAGTTCTGTAGGCTTCTTGTATGTTCATAGGTATCTCTTTCTTTATATTTGGGAAGTTTTCTTCAATAATTTTGTTGAAGATGTTTGCTGGTCCTTTGAGTTGAAAATCTTCATTCTCATCCACTCCTATTATCCGTAGGTTTGGTCTTCTCATTGTGTCCTGGATTTCCTGGATATTTTGAGTTAGGATCTTTTTGCATTTTCCATTTTCTTTGATTGTTGTGCCGATGTTCTCTATGGAATCTTCTGCACCTGAGATTCTCTCTTCCATCTCTTGTATTCTGTTGCTGATCCTCACATCTAAATTTCCAGATTTCTTTCCTAGGGTTTCTATCTCCAGTGTTGCCTCACTTTGAGTTTTCTTTATTGTTTCTACTTCCCTTTTTAGGTCTAGTATGGTTTTGTTCATTTCCATCACCTGTTTGTATGTTTTTTCCTCTTTTTCTGTAAGGACTTCTACCTGTTTGATTGTGTTTTCCTGTTTTTCTTTAAGGACTTGTAACTCTTTAGCAGTGTTCTCCTGTATTTCTTTAAGTGATTTATTAAAGTCCTTCTTGATGTCCTCTCCCATCATCATGAGATATGCTTTTAAATCTAGGTCTAGGTTTTCGGGTGTATTGGGGTGCCCTGGACTGGGCGAAGTGGGAGTGCTGGGTTCTGATGATGGTGAGTGGTCTTGGTTCCTGTTAGTAGGATTCCTACGTTTACCTTTTGCCATCTGGTAATCTCTGGAGTTAGTAGTTATAGTTGACTCTGTTTAGAGATTGTTCTTCTGGTGATTCTGTTACCGTCTCTCAGCAGACCTGGGAGACAGATTCTCTCCTCTGAGTTTCAGTGCTCAGAGCACTCTCTGCTGGAAAGCTCTCTTACAGGGAAGGTGCGCAGATATCTTGTTTTTGGACCTCCTCCTGGTCGAAGAAGAAGGCCCAAAACAGGGCCTCTCTCAGAAGCTGTGTTGCTTTGGCAGTTCCCAGAAGCTGTCAGCTTCTGTGGTGCAGACTCTCACCTGTGCAGACTAAATTCCTAAGTTCCAGGGAGTCCTGGAACCAAGATGGCGACCGCTGCTCCTGAGGCTGAGGCCGCCTCCCGAGCCAGGCGGACACCTGTCCTCTGGTCCGGACGGTGGCCGGCTGTCTGCAGCCTGCAAAGGGTACTGCCTCAGTGGCTCTGTGCTTCTGCCTGTCCCAGAAGCTGTCCGGTTCACTGGCGCACCCTCTAACCTGTTCAGACTAATTTCCTAAATTCTGCTGAGTCCCGGAACCAACCCTCTTTTCTTTTTAAAGTTTTATTTATATATTTTATGTGTGTGAGTGTTCTTCTTTAATGCACATGAGAAGAAAGAATCATGTCCCATTACAGATAGTTATGAGCCACTATATGGTTGCTGGGATCTGAACCTAGGACCTGTGGAAGTCCTCTTAACCATGGAGCCATGTCACCAGCCAAGCTCAGCCTGTTTGATTATAGACCCTAGGTCCATCAGCTCAGGAGTGGCACCACCTACAATGGATTAGGCCACCACATCAATCACTAGTTAAGAAAATACCTTGCTAGTTTGCCTTCAGCCCAGTCTCATTGAGGCATTCTCTCAGTTGAGATTCCCTGATCTCAGAAGACTTTTAGCTTGTCTCAAGTTGACACAAATGTAGCCAGAAAGCCCACTGAAACATCTTTCCAGCCCCTTAGTTTTTTTCTTGCTCCTGTGACTCTACACCTGGGAGAAAAAAATGGATCAAAGGTTTATTTTGACTCATGTTCAAAGATCTGCAGTGTATCATACCACAGCAGGCATGGTGGAGTTGCTCACTCCATGGCAGTGTTGTATGTGAGAGTGACTGCTCTTCTCATGACTGACCAGGCAAAACAGAATGGCTGGAATCATATCTGGAACCTTAAATGCCACTCATAATTATCCACTTTTATCAGGAAAGCCTTTCTTTATAAAGTTTCCACAAGCCTTCCTAAATAGCACCACTAACTAGGGAACAAGTGCACTATACAGGAGCCTCGAGCCTCTAGGAAACATTGTAGACTAAAACCATGTGTTCCAGTAGTGAAAGAGATCCATTCATGTAATGTCTCCTTGTGATGGTGGGAGTAACTTTCTGTAGCCCTCTTCCTTCATTTTTGCATAAGGAAAACATTTCTACTGGATTCCTTGTCACTGCTATACAGTACATATACATATAGATACACACACAAACATGTGTGTGTGTGTGTGTTTGAAATTATCTCCAAGCATGCAATAATAACCAGAATGAATTGTTAATCATCAGAATTATAATCTTCTACATTTCATTACTTCATTATATCATTTTTGTATGAAACATGTATATACACATGCATACATGTGCCTCAGGCTTCCCAGTGACAGGCAATAGATCCTCACCAGCATGACCCATTCTGCATTCTGTTTCTTTTAAATGGTTTTATGTATGTGAGAGAAATGTATGTAAGAGAGACAGGCATTTTTGTGCTTTCACTCAAGAAAGCCTTGTGTGTAACAGCTTGAGAATAACAACAGGTGTGTATTGCTTATCCAAAATAGTTTGGACCAGAAATGTTTCATACTTTGGCATTTCCTATACTTTGAGGATACTTAGGCATGAATTTGATGATAGGATAGTCTTAATCTGAAAACTTAAAGCTGGAAATTGATCTGAAATACAAAGGTTTTTCAAGATATTTTAGGCTCTGGGTTACTTCGTATGTTGGACTGGGTATTCTGTGCTTGCTCCATAGGTTGGCTTGGAGTACTCTGAGAGAGCACTGCTTTCCTAATGCCTTCAAAAGTATAAGGCCCAAGAGTATGAACTTCCTGGAGCTGCTTTCCACTTGATGCAATCCTGGCCTCAGTAGAGAGGCCTGGCAAGTGGAGCTGGAGGTCTTGGATAGAGGAGAACATGGACACCATGGTGCCAGCATTCCTCAGGTTGGTTGGTTATTTATAGTGTTTGTGTGTGTTCACCATGCCATGTCTGTGGAGGTCAGAAGACAATGTACAGTAGTTACATTGTTATTTCCATTATGTGAGTTTAGAATATTGAACTCACCTTGTCAGACTTGAGAGCAAGCTCCTTTACTCACTGATCCATTTTGATGGCCACATTCTTCCACTTAATAGTGTCTCCTGAAGGCAAAAGAGAATCAAAAGACTAACAGTGGACCTTACTTCTCTCTATATATATTTGGTTATGCCACACAATGCTGAGGTTAGAACCCAGATTTACTACTTGCTAGGCAACAGCTCTACTACTGAGCTCTCCCAAAGTTTAATGTTGGGCATTTCTGCTGGGCAAACCCTTTCTCATATTGAATAAATAAACACATAGGCAATAGAAATTTCACGTCTGATCAAATTCATCCTCCTACTCAAGAGGTGGCACTGTACTATAATATTTTGAGTATCAGTAGAAGCTATGACATATGTCACGTGTAGCCCAACATCAGTTTTTTTAAGTGCGATTCCCTAATCTTTCAACCTGTGAAAGTCACTCTTGAAGGATATTTTGACTCCATGTTGTATACAGTAGAGCTTCAATACATTTTCTTTTCAAGGACAGGGTCTCACTGTAGGTCTGACTGTCCTGAAAGTCGTGTAGATCAGACTTCTCTTATACTCAAAGAGATCCAAGTGCCTTCTCTTAAGTGCTGTGATTAAAAGTGTGAACCGCTATACCAGGTTGTCAGTAGGTTCTTTAAGTTAGCTGAACTGTCTTGCTGTGAGCTGACCCCCTTGAGTAAAGCTTGGTTGTGTGTGTGTGTGTGTGTGTGTGTGTGTGTGTGTGTGTTTGTTTGTGTGTGTCTGTGTGTGTGTAGGGGGTCACACGAATTTGAGCCTGGTTGTGTGTATGTGTGTGTGTGTGTGTGTGTATGTTTGTTTGTTTGTGTGTGTCTGTGTGTGTGTAGGGGGTCACACGAATTTGAGCCTGTTTGGATTGGGAGGGATTCTAGACCCTGGAGGGGTTTCCAGGGCCCTCTCTGTAGGCTGATTGGGCACTCACTCAGTTCACACTTGCACTCCCCTTTCTTAGAAATCCAGTCTCAGAGAAGTAGCTGATTGCTGCAGGTCTCAGATTTCCCTGTGTAGCTTCCATGCTGGTTTATAACACTGGGAAGTGAGAGAGAAGTAAAAGCAAAACGTAGAGTTTGGCTGTGTTCGTGGTGTCCTAAGCCTTGGTTGGAAGGATGAGACCAACCTTCCATTCAAGCCACCATGGACATGCGGCTACTTAAGTCTAGTTCTGTGAAGAATAGTGCCCTCCCCCCAGCATAGCTGCTTACAACAGTTTATTAAAAGTCAAGTAACTTCTGAAAGGTGGAAATACTTTTAGCTTCCCCTGCCTCATTTTTCCTTGAATGTGCAGCATGCAGCTCAAAAATTAAAAACAATATACAGGAATATATGCAAAAGAAATGTAGAAGGAAAATATGCAGAAGGAATAAACTGCGGTGGAGAGCAGGAGAGAATTGACCCATCAGACACAGGAAACCGCATGTGAGGCCAGGAGGGGACAGAGCTGTGGATGTCCCAGACACCTGAACTGGAAGAAAGAGCCATCAGATACTATGACAAATACATAAAGTAGATTAGAGGAAAAGATGAATTGAATAAATGAACAACTGATACACCAAAATGCTAAAGACTGCTCATTGTTCATGATGGTGGCTGAGTGTGTAAAGTTAACACAGTAGTAAATAGCAAGCCTAAATCCACCTCAAGATCAAAGACACACTATAGCTTACACCTGCTAGGCAAGTGTTCTGCAACTGAGATCAATCCATACCAGGGTTTCTCTGTAACCCTGGCTGTCCTGGAACTCACTTTGTAGACCAGGCTGGCCTCAAACTCAGAAATCCACCTGGCTCTGCCTCCCAAGTGCTGGGATTAAAGGCCTGTGCAACCATGCCTGGCATGTACCTTCCTTTTTTATGTGTGTGTGTGTGTTTTATTTTGAGCCCAGGGCCCCTTGCCGAGGCTATCTTTGAAGCTGTGATCTCCCTGGCTTAACTTTTCTAGTGGGACAAACAGGTTTACACCATCAGGCCTAGCAACAATTCTGCATGCTCTGAGATCTCACCCTGGAGAGCTTGGACATGGAATTGGTCAGCTTGGAAAAATACTAGCAATCAATACTGCAGGAGTCTTATGCAGTTAGGTGTCCACTAGATGTAAGTAAGCTTCAGGAATGAAATAGAGCTGGGTCTTCCAGAGTCAGGGAGTGATTTCCCTCTCTGCCTGGTAAAAATCAGGTTTCCCCAGTATGTTTGAGGATCCCAGCTGGTCCTTGTGAGTAGGAACCCAGAGCAGTCAGGATCAGTTATTTCTCTGTAAACAATGAAGCTGGATTGAGATTTACCACCTCAACAGAGCCAGGTAGCTTCAAGGAGACAGAGGTTAAGAGAAGAGAGAAAGGAGGAGAAGAGGCGTGGTTGCAGATGATACTCATGAAGTGGTGGCTACTCAAGGGGGTAGAAAGGCAGGAGTTTACCCCTCCTAGAGGACAGGATGGCAGGTATATTTCCAACACGTGGCTGCTCCTATTAATGTAAGGGGATTGGCTTGTCACTCTGTCTTTGTCTTGTTTATTTTTCTTATTTTTGAAGGGAACCTTCCCCCCTTTTCTATAATAGAATTTCCTGCCCAGTGACTTTGTTGTTGCCATGGAGAGACATTCATATCTGCAGCATCTTTGCATTGAACAGTATGTGTGTTTACCATTGAGCACTCTATATGACCATGAGTTCATGAATTTAAACAGCAAGTGTCGTTATCCTATAACAGGCAGACAGATCAGACAGAAGGAGCTGCAGTCATTTAGGGACATTGATACCAAACTGAGATGATTTACCTATTTTGGCACTTAATACCCGTATGATGACATTTCTTGGTGCCGTTTAGGATGCAATTGCAGTCTTCCCTCCTCATCAACATGGGAGAATAGTTGGTGTAAGAGGGGATTAAGGCAGAAGGGATGTCTGGGCCCCTCAGTGCTGATGCAGGGGCTGTGTTCATACAATGACTGAGCAGCTGGCCCACGCTCAGGTAGCTTCCTAATTGGTGTACTTCCAGGGAACAACATACAATGCTAGATTCCATGTCTTTATCAGTGTGTTGACAAGTAAGCTATGGTGTCAGGGAATTGCAGGATCCAAGATTCCAACAGCACGGAGGAGCTTCCTTCCATCAGGAGAATTGCCAGGCTTTCTTCAGGGCTGTATTCTGAAAAGCAAATTATCTGGAGAGGGTAATAAATAAACCCTGCCATATCACCAGGCAAATCTGTAGTCTTTGTCAGTGAAAGAGTCTGAATGTGGAGGGGAATAAGGGAGTTGGTAAAGATGCAAATTGGTCGAAAACAAGACTAACTCCATACACTGCTCCCACTTTTTCCCTCTTAACTGTAGATGAGTTAGCATCCCCTCTGACTAGGTCAGTACATGGGGGCTTGACTTAGCTCAGCTGGATCTAACTAGGGACAAGTTGTTTGTTTCCTTTCATTTTGGCAATGGTGCAAGTGGACTGGACTCTGCCCACTAATGGTCTCCTTAAAAGGCTGCAAGAACGCAATGGGAGGGGGCACTGTATGGGGAGCTCACCCCTGCTTACCACCTCCCTGAAATGGCCTCTTTCACTTGCCAGGTTGAGGCAGGCATGCTGAGTTCTGTCTGCTGTTTGGTGACTTCTCTGTCCCAAGCACTGTACTTTTCAGAGTGTTTCCCTCCCTTCCCTGGAGATGCACACACTCTCTTCTGTTATCACAAAGGGATATGATTTATAAAATGGCAGAGTGTTACAGGGGGAGGGGATGCCTTAAGGGGCCCATGCAGAGGCATCTTCTTTGAGGTATCAGCCTTAGGACAGGTCTATTATGAAGTAAAGTTTATTTGGGATATTGTAGGGGGCTCTGGGGAAGGGAATAGAGGAAGATATGCCATGTGACACAGATTCACCTAGTATTGCTAAGGCAAACTCACATGTTATTTGTTGACCTATGGGAGACATGTGATGTTTGGACAGAGCATAACTGAACTCAAAGGACAGTGATGGATGCTTGCATAGCTAGCTTTGCAATATTTGTCTCAAGTCTTCGTCTTCACCGATCTTCACTTCATTGGTAGAAGCATGGAAGAGAACTTCTCCTGGTGTCCGGGCTGGTCCTGGCTGCTTCTGCTTACTCATGTCACCTCAGTGGAGGCTGTTTCTGCTGGATCAGGGCACCACTGCTGATTTGTTTTTTGTTATCCTGACACTGCTGAACTGGACGCTCAGTTTCCTGACAAAGAGAGATTGGAATCGCCCCCAAGAACTACTTTTTTTTAATGGTTTTTAGAGACAGGATTTCTCTGTGTAGCCTGGCTCTCCTGGAACTCATTTTGTAGACTAGGCTGGCCTCGAACTCAGAAATCACCCTGCCTCTCCCTCCCGAGTGCTGGAATTAAATTCATGTGCCACCAAGCCCGGCTATACACACACACACACACACAAACACACACACACACACACACACACACGTATCCAATATATATATATTGGAAGAACTACTTCTAACAGTTGCATATCCCTCATCCTATCTGCTATCATGTCTCCCCTACGTTTCCACAGTGGGTTAACAGGGGGTTTGACATGTTTGAGAACTCTTATTAAAAGTATGTTTTAAAAAATTCAAAGACAGAGAACAGAGAGAGGGAGAGGAGAGAGGGGAGGGAGAGGGTGAGAAAGGGAGAGAGAGGGGGGAGGGAGGGAGAGACTATGAAGAGGTGCTGGTGAGGCAGGAATGAAGTCTTCTCTTCTTTAAGCTCCTTCCTGCTGACTTGGGGAGATGGTTTTATTTTTGAGGAACCTAAGAAGATTGGGATGGGGATGCTGGTCAAGTTCTGGGAGACCTGGCTCTTTCATTGCTGTCCTGGGTCTGTGGAACCATCTGCTGGTAGGAAAGCGCTGGTCCAGTAGAAGCATCTGTGAGAGTAGACCAGAGCTGTTCTGGCTATAAGTTTGAGTAAACACCAAGACTTAGCAAGATGCTTAACACACACACACACACACACACACACACACACACACATTAGAGGCAAAAATTTTGTCTGGTGTACATTTGAAACCCTTAGGTCTTTGTGGTTGGGGGGAGGGGAGTCTTCAAACCAGGGAACGGGAGAGGAATCCCACCCTCTGGAATAGGCAGCAAATGGGTGGCAGGGATAGTTATTCTCTTGGAATCTATTTGGTCCATGAGGTAGATTTGAGTGGGTTTTCTGGAGCTCATAAGAATCTTTTTAAGTTTACAAAACAGATAATTTTTTTAACAGCATGAAGTCTTTAAGGTGAGTTTATGAAAGACACAAACCCTTTTGTAGAGCAGAAGGGGCAGGAGGGGCTTTTTTTTTTCTATCAAGAAGACTGAATCATATAATGTACATAATAACAGTATAATGAGAAACATTTTTATGTTTATATTTAAAGGACAATTAAAGGAAACTCAAATATTTGAATTTGTGAATATGATAGTTGATCATATAGATTTAGCATGAGAATACCTTAAGTCTATAGCTAAAGAAAACCAAAGGAAACTCAAATTTTGAACTTGTGATTAGGAAAGTGGATTGTATATTGGTATGTTTTATTAGAGTTAGGCTAATTTGTCAGAATTACTGTTAATAATCTGAACTCTTGAAGTTTTAATATAACAGTAGCATATTGAGGGGGAAGAAATCTGAAGCATTTTTATCTTAAATTATTTTTTATCATCATCCAAATGTGTATGCCCTCCAAGCTTTATATCATATGATTACCGATCTCAAAACATCTTTCTAGACTCTCAAATAAATTTTTTATATATTCACAACTTGAGCTTATATCCTCAGACTTTGCCTGAAGTTTCTGTCATTTTTATTTAATTATTTACCATGGGACATAGGTGGTTGATAATTGGAAAAGAGTCAGTGAAAACTGATTTTTTGGTAAGGGAGTAGAAAAAGGTTACATCTTCAAAAGGTTACCGCTGAAACTTATGGATCTTTTACCACCAATCTGATGTCCAGAGTGGTTGTACCAGCTTGCAATCCCACCAGCAATGGAGGAGTGGTCCTCTTTCACCACATTCTCTCCAGCATCTGCTATCACCTGAATTTTTGATCTTAGCCATTCTGACTGGTGTGAGGTCGAATCTCAGGGTTGTTTTGATTTGCATTTCTCTGATGATTAAGCATGCTGAACATTTTTTCAGGTGCTTCTCAGCCATTCGGTATTCCTCAGTTGAGAATTCTTTGTTTAGCTCTGTACCCTATTTATTAATGGGGTTGTTTGATTTTATGGAGTCCAGCTTCTTGAGTTCTTTGTATATATTGGATATTACTTTCCCTGGGTTTTATTAAGGGAATTATTTGAGTACCTCTGTCATCTTTATATATTTGGTTTTAAGGTTGCTTGTGTGTTTTAGGTATGCTAGAATGTTCCGTGCCTGCTGTGGTATGATCTTTCAGCTCTAGTGGACATATCACCCTGGCTCTTATTGACCCTGAGTTTACTCTTATTGGTATGTATCTGTGTCTGGGATGATAATAGGTCTCGGCACTAATTCCTGGGTTTTCCTTTGTTGGGTATGTGCTTTTCTTTATTGGTTTCTGTCTTCTATCTGAAGTTTTGGAGCGTGTGTTGACTGTTTTTCAGGCCTGCTCAGCCTGTGTGTGCATAGGGAATGCATGCTATCTTTGGACACTGTGATACTGAGATAATCCGGGAAAGAAGGTTGGAGGAAGTCTATGTGTCCCTCATGGATAGGTCAGAGAAAAATGGGAGATCACTTTTATCAGGTTTTCTTCTATTTAGATGGAGATGAAGGGGATCCTAGGAGCAGTAGGAGAGGTGAGGGTTTGCCTTCAGCATACTCCTGAAGAGGTAAGGAACAGCTTTTGAGTTAGCATGGGGTGCCTACTGGTGTTGGGGTCTGGGACAAAGTAACACCTTGGGGTGTAGGTTAGAAAATCAGTGTGCTCTACAGTGGATGGGAGCAGTGTGGGTAGGGAAGGTAACCAATGATGTTTTGCTGTACAGCTGTGGATGAGCCCATGGCATAGGATCTGTGGGATCAGGCAGCCTACATGGTTTTCTGGTAGGCATGTCCTTATGGATTTTCATAGAAAGCGGAGGTCATTGGTATTCTGATGCCTGGGTATCAATTGTTGTCAATGTTGCAGTGTTTGATTAATATTCTGGGCAGACTGATGGGTGGGCATCAATTATTGTCAATGTTGTAGTGTTTGTCAGGTACCTAGCAGTTATTTGGTTCTTTACTTTTTAAAATTGTTATATGTAAGTACACTGTAGCTGTCTTCAGAACTCCAGAAGAGGGCATCAGATCTGATTACAGATGGTTGTGAGCCACCATGTGGTTGATGGGATTTGAACTCAGGACCTTCGGAAGAGCAGTCAATGCTCTTAACCTCTGAGCCTACTCTTCAGCCCCTGGTTCTTTACTTTTGTAGTTTTGTTAAATCCTTTGTATGTCCTCATATGGGTATTCATCTCTCTCCTCAGCCTAGAGGTTATTGTCATGTCATCTTCCTAATTACTGACGCAGAGTATTGATTTCTGTAGTTTGTGTCTAAAAGGAAAGTGCTTCTCCTTTCTTCAACCACAGAAGTTATTTGATCTCTTTAAACACATCTAGGTTTGCTCTTGTTGTCTTTGTATGTTTAATAGATTATTGTATATTATCCTGATGTTCATGCTTAAGCTATGCGCTGGGCAGTGGTTTTGCATGCCTTTAATACCAGTACTGGGGAGGCAGAGGCAGGCAGCTTAAAGAGATTGAGGCTAGTCTGGTTTACAGAGTGAGTTCCAGGACAGCCAGGGATACACAGAGAAACCGTGTCTTGTCTCTGGCAAATTAGGTGCATCCTCTCCCACTGTGGCCAGAAAAGGCAGTCCTGTTGGGGAATGGATACCTCAGACATGGATGTCATAGAACAAACTGCATGGAACAAAAGGAATGGGCCTCTCCATTCCCTTCTAAACACTTGTGTTTATGCCCATATTAGTGCAGATGTTAGTGGTGCTGTAACTGCTTCATCTGCCTATTGGGTGGACACATCCTTCCAGTGGTGTTCTTTGCTGATGGAGAGAGTTGCAATTGTTCAGGCTGCTAAGACTCAGTGGCTGTTGTTGTGGTGAGAGGGCAGCCTATTACCCAGAAATGAACTATGCACAAATCAGTCCTTGCAAGACTCAGGGATGGTCAGGCAATCCAGAGTGCCAAAGATGGTGAGAATGGGAGCATAGGCATACAGTACTATAGCTTAGCGTATCTACTCCATAATACAATGGACATATCTCTGACATATTTTAGCAGCAGATACCTTGGATTAATGGAGACTGTAAGAATTGATTGAACAGGTCTGTGCAGTAATGGCTAGGTCTATGGCAGTGGACATAACAGTCCAGAGTCAAAGGAGCCATGAAGAGGCCTGAAACTTTGACTTTACATCCCAGTCTTTTCTCACTTCAGACCCTCGTAGCACATGATGTTTCTAGATGCTAGAGAATATAAGAAGTGGAGCTTTAACTGAAAGTAGGGGACTCCCATGTACAACTTTTAAAAAGTGGTGAAGTACTCTTCCCTGACTCCTGTGGAGTTTGTTTTTTTAAAGATTGATTTATTTTATTTATATGAGTATACTGTAGCTGTCTTCAGACACACCAGAAGAGGGAATCAGATCCCATTATAGATGATTGTAAGCCACCATATAGAGGGTGGGAATTGAACGCAGAACCTCTGGAAGAGCAGTCAGTGCTCTTAACCACTGAGCAATCTCTCCAGCCCTCATATGGAGTTTCTTTAAATAAGAAAACCATGACTATTACATATCCCGTGAATGAATGAATTAGTGATTTGCACATCAGTGTAGACTGTAGCACTCTCAGCAATATCTGTGTTAGGGCTAGATGTTGATGTCCAACAAGAGAAGAAAGAGGGGATGAGAAATATGTGGTATCTATAACATGGGAACTATTTTCAGCTAAAAGGGTGAGTAAAGTCACATTGTTTGCAGGAGATTGTGTGTTACTGCAGACAATAATATTGTGGTCAAATTTATCTAGGCCCAGGAAAAAAATCTTATGTTTTCTGCCATATGTTGATCCTCGATAATACATATAGAGCAGTTTATGAATTGTAGGCAACATTTTGTAGAAGAAAGATGACTCAGGGTTGTGGTGAGATTTGAGAAATGGACAGGTCTTGGTAACAGAGTTAGTGTGCTCAGTATCCAATATAGTTCAATGAGAATTAAAATCAATGAAAATAATTGTAATACAAGAATTAAGTTTTGTTAATTGCTTTAGTACTTAAAATTCTTTTCCTAAACATTTTATGTTACATTAGTCCGTGGTTCTTAATTGGGAAACATAAAAATTCAATTAAGAATATCAAAATTAAGAGATATGCATCTAACTCTTTCATGTCACTCCTAGGATAGAAAGTGTCGGCAATGGTCCCATCCCCATGCTTCTCTCTGGAGTTAATGCAGCCCATGGGAAGTGCTAGGACCAGAGAGCTCCATCAGCTACTCCTTCATGGCATTTCCTCGTACTAGCTCGTCCTTGTGTGGTTTATTTGATACAGAGGTAGGGATGTTTCATGTTGGCCTTGTTAGCTTTGTCTAGATGGGTGACCCTGGGCAGCAAATAGCCCGTATGAGGGTGGAAATTATTGACTCTTGCTAGATGTTGGTCTATACCATGAATATCTATCTGCAGGCTGGAGTCAATCCTCCAACAAAACCCATGAAAATGGGTTTTCATTCCTTTCAAAAGTAGAAATGCATCTTAACATTACTAAGGAAGCACAAAATATTCTGGAAAGCTTAAACACACCTCATATGAGGTTAGCGATTCACAGCCATATTACCTACTATAGTCTAGTATAGCCTTCTTCTGTCACTAATCAGACTTTTAGATAATTGAATCTGAATTGAGTTCCAGTTAAAAAATATATGCAGCTAAGTCCCACTGGGTTTTAGAAAGATTAAGAATGTACCCTCACTAAAACATGGCCTATTCATCAGATGATGTGGGGAAACCTGGATATCTTTATGTAAAGAAAGAAACTTGATTCCACCTGGGGTAGCAGAGTATGCTTGTACTCCCAAAATTCAGGCAGGAGATGTTTGAACAAGCATAGCAAGCTTAGAAAGGAAAAATATAAAATATATTGTTTGAATATTAAAGGGGTACCAGGAAGTGAAATGGAGCAAAATCCTGTGTTCTAAGAGGTAAAGGATTAAGGGAGTGGGAACTTGGGGCAAGATCCTACCCAGCTAAATTTAGATCCAGGCATGGTGTTACACACCTTTAGTCCCAGGAGACAGGCATGCTGATCTCTACATTCAAGGCCAATCTACAGTGCAAGACCCAGGATAGCCATGCTTAGGCAGAGAAGGATTTGGAAAACGGAAAGCCAGTGACAATGTAATAGTAGAAAGGGATCATGTTCTAATTCCTGCCAACAGCAGAACTCCTCGGTAGCTTCAGCCATGGGGCTCTGGCTCTAGAGTTAAGAATGGAGAGAACTACTGGGACAATTGGTGCTGGTTAGCTGGAGCTAAGAAATTAGCAGTGATTATGAAGAGACCAGCATCACTGAGGTGAAATCTTCTGGGAAGTGTTTTCTGGGAGCACAAACAAACTGTGTTCCAGAGATAGCCAAGGTTGTACCTCCTGCTGCAGCTGGACTTGGTAATGTGTAAAAATCACCCAGGTGGTACTGGTTTTGAACGCATGAAGTTGTCATGAAGAACAGCTGAGCTTGGCACTGTGAGGGGCCATGGAAGTCCATTGGAGAAGGTATAGCCTCAGCTGTAGTTGATGTCCCAGGACTGAAGGGGTCATGCAAAGGATTTGCAGTTTGGCACCATGAAGAGCGGGTATGAGAGGCTATTGGTGAAGCCTAGTTTGAGTGGAATACATCAGTGTATTGGAGATGTCAGTACCATGGGATGATCACAAGAACAGCAGCCATAGTGGAATTCTACAGAGCATGGAGTTCTACAGAGGCCAGAGATGGAGAAGTGATGCCAGCCTTTGGAAGTGTCCAAAAGATCAAGTGGAATCCCAGACACTGAAACAAGAAGTTGTAACATTGAAATTGCCTTGGAGACTCAAAGACGTTAAAGATGCTAGAGCCATGGCATGCTGAGGAAAGCTTCTAACAGAAAGTGGAACTAGCCCAGGAGAAAGCAGTTTGTTGCAGTCAACAAAGATGAAAATGAATGGGGAGCACTTTGGCATCGGCCATGGGGATATAGAGTTTGGAATTTGCCCAGTTGGTTTCCTGCCTTGCTTTGGGGATTACAGTTAATTAGTTGGATGAATCTCAGAAGAGACCTTAAACTTTGGATTTTTAACATTGTTGAGACTGCTATAGACTATGAGGACTTTAAAAGTTTGACTAAATGCATTTTTCATTTTGCTATGTTTAAGTATGTCCCCCATAGACTCATGTGCTTGAACAAGTCTATTGGGGCCAGGGAGTGGAATGTGATGGTTTGTATATTCTTTGGCCAGGGAGTGGCAATATTTGGAGGTGTGACCAAGTTGGAGTAGGTGTGCCTCTGTGGGTGTGGGCTTAAGATCCTCACCCTAGTTGACTATGAGTTAATCTTCCACTATCAGCCTTTGGATGAAGACATAGAACTCTCAGCTACTCCTACCCCATGCCTGCCTGGATGCTGCCATGATCCCACATTGATGATAGAGGACTGAACCTCTTAACCTGTAAGCCGGTCCCAATTAAATGTTGTTTTCATAAGACTTGGATTGGTCAGGGTGTCAGTTCAAGGCAGTAAAACCCAGACTAATACAGGGGGTAGGATGAGGGCCGGGCTGCTGGAGGCAGAGGTGGTGGTGGTGGCTGGGGGGTGGGGGGGCGGGGTGGGGACAGAAGCATGATCACAGGCAGAAACAGAGAGCAGAGAAAGAAGAGCAGTGGGACAGAGGCTCAGAGGGGCAGAGAGGCAGAAAGGTAGAGATAGAGATGAAGAGAGGCACAGAGGGAGAGGCAGGGGCAGATGGAGGCAGATCCCTGTGAGTTCAAGGATATCTCAGTCTATGGTGTTAGATCTAGGACAACCAGGGCTATGTAGTGAGACCCTGTGTCAAGACACTAAAGGGTACACACACACACACACACACACACACAATCAAGCAAACAAATCAATGCATATTTTAGTTTACCTATGCCATATATCCACTTAGGGACCTAGGTGTGACAAACTAGAAACTGTCAGAACAGATCAACACACACTTCAAGATACAGGGATAGGCAAGGATATAGAGCCACCCAAGGCATCCTGGCAGAAGTTGACAAATGGTTCCTCAGGTAAGCAAAGTGGTTCTTCCCAGCAATGGAAGCAGTTACTTGAGGGTATGGCTTAGAGAACAAGAGGCAGTCTTTGCTATTAGTACTGCAGATGGATTAATATGTAGATTATTTGCAACTAAACAAAATATCTAAGTCATGTGAAACAAGACAACCCAGTTTGTAAATGATAAATAAAATGGCAGTCCTCAAAATTTTAATACAGAGCATGAATGCATAAAAAAAGCATGTGGATCCAGGAGTTAGAGCAATGCGTAGTGAAACTTCAGGAGATGCCAGCAAGGTCAATCAGAGAAGGAATGACAAACACCTCTGTGGGATTGCACAAGAAGGAATGCTGTGCTCTTCTGGTGGGGTTTGACATGTTTCTGCCTGTTTGGGTATGCCAATAATGGGACCTCCTAAAGCCAAAACCTGGCCTACCACATGGCTCAAGCAAACCATTCCAAAACTGGACATATTAGAAAGACCCTTGCCATCAGTGTTGATGATAGCAGTGTCTCCAGCACATTAGGGAACCAAGGTGGTATCCAACATCATTGTCATGGGTGAGAAAAACGTGATAGACATAGGGAGGAAAACATTAAGTCATAAAGAAAGTGAAGCTATGCTGTTACAGGACCTGCACTCAACCTGGGCCAGGTGAGATAGCTCTATAGAGAACACTTGTTCTTACAGAGTCCTCAGGCTGAGTTCCTAGCAGCCTGTCAACCTTCCTCAACTCTAGACCTACACATCTGATGTCATCCTCTGGCCTCTGTGGGCACTGCACACACGTGTTGTTCCAGAATGTATACAGGGGAGACATACATGCAAAATAAATATTACATGGATGTTTTCTGAAATGTATCCAAAGGGAGATAGGCATACTAATCCAATTAAACCCATCTCAGAAAGTGAGTCATCCTGATATGTTTTCTCTCATATCTGGGTTCTAGATCATGTATGTATACATGTGTACATGAAAGCCTGTTTTTCAATTCATGAAGCTTTAGGAAGTGCTCTGTGCCATGCAAATTATAATTAAGGGTTGAGGTGAGAGGTTTGAAATGGGAAGAACCATGGTAAGAGCAGGAGTGTGTTAAGTTGACAGGAAAACCTTTAGGAAACAGCCCATAATCAGTGACCAGTACAGTGAAAATAAAAGCCAAGGAGAATAATTTTATTACCACCAGAGCTATGATGAATTGCTTTAATAGTAAATACATATTACTAGAGTTTATGTAATATGATGTAGTTATGTAACATATACTACTTTGTCAATCAAAATTAGCAATATTAAAGTTATGAGAACAATAACAAAGACCTCTCCTATATATACTATGGATTAAAGAACTGACATAAACAACAAAGGCCCTGTATATGCTATGGATTAAAGAACTGACTTAAATAACAAAGCCCTGTATATGCTATGGATTAAAGAACTGACTAAAATTACTCCAGTTAATTTTGCTGACTTCAAATATTTAAAATTATTATAGAAAATTTGTCTGTTCATTTATATAAACACAAACATCTACATATTCATCTACATAGCTACATATTTAATTATGCATCTACACTCTTATATGAACCTTGGAGTTCTATGTATATATCTGTATCTGTGTACCTGTCATTATACACATCACAAGTACTATGTTACAAGTTCTGGCCAGCTCCTACATTGCATAGCCATAATATTGAGAAATTTCCATATCAGTTTCCCTGTGAAGGAAAAGCTGTAGTTTCCCAGGAGAGCTACACTTGGCAGCATTCTCACGCTCCTGTTGAGCACGCCTCTTCATGGCTTCCCTCTCTGGCCTCTGCTCTTTTGTGATGGGCTGTGAGATGAGTGGTCCCAGAATGTTGACTTTCCTCCATGGAATTGATTGGCAGCTGAAGTCTTGCAGTCGATGTTGGGTTTGAGGTTTGGGTGGTGATGGTGCCTTATTCCTGGCAGAAGAAATAAGCTCTCTCTGGAATGAAGTGTGAGAGGATGCTCTGTAGGGTACAAGCCTCATGTAGGCCAACTGAGGCATAGCACTAGACTGACTGGTGTTGGCTATATTAGGTTGTGTAGCACTGAAGGAAATTGGAGGAGCTGAATTGGCAGAGGCCATCAGAGATGTGCTTACAGGAGCTGGTTTGGATGGATGAGCTGAGTGGGGATGAAGCCTCACAGGGTAAGCTGCAGTGGGCCTGTGTGAAGCCAGGGGGAGAGGCTTTCTAGAAGCAGGTCTGGCTTGAGGTTGGTCCAGTGTTGGGAAAGGCAAAGGTACTAACTTGACCTTCCCAGGCAAGGGCAGCTCATACTGGGATGTAGATGTACACTCCTTGTGAGCACTGATCTTTGCTCTCTGAGCTTTGCCTGGGATTCTGTCAGGACCCCGGCCCTCAGGTGGCATATCTAGCAGTGCAGAGGTGGCTGGGCCTGGGCCTTGATCTTTGTTGTTGGTGGAGGTTCGCAGACCCCCGAAGGAAGAGATGCCAGTTTTCTTCTCAATCTTCTTCCCGAGTGGGTGGAAGACCTGCACGGACTCCAGCATGTGCATTGCAAGGTGGGTTCGAGGCTTCTTGAAGCTGTTTTGACAGAGCTTAGGTGGGTTCCTCTTCCTCTTGGTCTTGGGGATGGTGGGCTTCTCTTCTGCTTTGACTCTGTTCCTTGACTGCTTAAGCTCCTGTGTTTTCTTGGAGTTGTTCTCTGGCCCACTTGGTCTTTCTTGCCCCTGTTTTCTAGCTCTGCTGTGCTTGCTGGGTGCCTCTTTGGGAGCTTTGCCATCCAGATGCTTTGAGATGTTTTCAATAGCTCTTTCCTTTTCCTTTGCACAGCGTCCACTCCCCTCTCCCCTGACCAGGTCCTGGTGCTGGATTTTAGCCTGAGGAGCTCCATCGAGCAGGTCAGAGGCTTTTAGGTCATTCTTTGTCACCTTTTCAGAGGAGCTGCTCATGACTCTCCAGCTCTGAAGGGGAGGGCCCCAGTCTATGTCTTTGAGGGTTTTGAAGAACTGGGGAAGGTGATCACCTGCTCCCAGTGTAGTGATGTCGTCAAAGTTGTTTCTGAATCCAGTCTCATTCTCCAGCTTCTCTTGCTCTTCCAGACCCACACTGATGCCTTTCATGCTGGCATTGTCAAAAGCAGACTTTGGTCTTAGACTTCTTGTATCAGTGCAGTCAGGGTGCACTAAAGGCAGGTGTGATGGGCCTTGGTTTTCTTTAGTGCCCTCATAGGCATCCCCAGGCATTGACAGCTCAGCTTTCATCTCAAGCATGTTTTCATTCTCTTTTTCTTCCAGGCTTGGAGCTAGAGGCAAGGTCAGGAATTCTGAAGAACTGTACACGGGGGCTGTTAATAAACTGTTCCCATTAACAGGTGGTGTCCTCATCTTGAAAACCTCGGTGGAAATATTGCAGAGTTCTGGACTCTGCAACAGACTGACTGTCTGGCCCGAGGGTAGCAATCCTTGGGATGTCTCCATGTCCACCACTGGAAAAGAGTCAAGGAAGAAGTCAGTGCTGATGAGTGAGATGCTCCCCACCCTCCTCCATTTCATAGCACTACAGCACGCAGCCTCTGCAGGAGGGCAGGCTATTCCTATGAGCTGTGCTTGAGCATCCCAGACAGTAGCTCTTTTGAAAGACAGATGGTGACTGCTCTGTTTTTGCTGCCCATGCCATGTCATCTTTTCTCAGATACTTTTGTTTTCCTTTGGGTTTGTGTGGTTCTTGAGGCTTAGCGTCTATGGTTAGGCTACAAAATTTTCTTGATATATGCTCCTCACTTGCCTTCCCTTTTCCAGTGATACAGTGATTCCCATCCTTGGGGCTTTGTTATTAGGTAAGTTGTCTGGACCATAATTTTTAAGAAGCTAACTGACTCTGACAACTACTTTCAGTTTAAGGCATTACTCAAAACCCCAGAAGCCTGGCTCTTTATGTGGGTTTAGGTATCCAGACCTAGCTGGGCCCTCCTTTGAGACAATCATTTGAACAAAGGAGCTTTCTTCCAGCACTGTATCTCACAGACCTCCTGTAAATGATATGCAAATTGACGTAAGGAAATGAAATATTTGGGCTTGGTTATGATTCTGCATTAGAGAAAACATCTACAAAATCTTATATTGTTGTCAATGGGTCACCTCTGAAGTACTACATCAGATGGAAAAAGAAGGAAAGTAGCCTTGGCTACCTTACCAATGGTACATGGTCTTCACCCTACTCTATAATTTTAAATGTAAGAAAATGCTAGGACAGGTGCTAGGATCTGGGAGGAATTCTTCCTCCAGGACAGATTCTGAGTTGCATTGCTCTGGAGAGAGATTTCAACTGAGAGAAAAATCCAATGATACCAAAACAGTAAGTCCTCATTGTCATCTATACCCCAGAGCAGTAGTGTAAGGATTCAGTAACAGTGTGCAGGGATGTGATAGTGATTAACTTGTGCTGTCACATGTGTGAATGTGACATGTTCCTGACACCACTGAATGCAGAATGGATACCACTCACTGTGGCCTTGCATTCTCTATCATTATTCAGTCTGAAGATGGGGATGAAAAGCAGAGCTCTATTTAACTTGTAAGGACTCATAATCTCTGGCTGTGTGGAATATCCACTATGAAAAGTAGACTTGAGCATCCTTGGTCTCTTGATCATGTGCCTTTCCCTTCTGAGTTTGTACTTACCAGGAAGACTGATGTCTGGCATATTTTGACCAGATGTGGAATAGGAGAAGCCAGAGGTGGAGAGTGGTATTAGGGCATCCCTTGGCTGAATCACCTTTCCCACCATCAGCATCTCTGGTTGAGGGGCAGAATCCTTGCTCACAAGGCAGGACACAGAGCTGTAGGGCTGCAGACACTGCCCCAGTTCTCCCGGTATCAGATGGTCCATGAGGTTGTGGTTGTAGTAGTACACCTGGCTGCCATCCTGGTAGGAAGGTGCCAGGCTATATCCTTGATCTGGTACCTGTGGTGGTGTAACTTGGACAAAACTGGTTAAAAGTGATGGATGGAAAGGGGCTATGGTATTGGGATCTAAAATTTTATCACACTGGGATGTCACAGACAGGGAGGAGAGTGCATTGTCTTGGTCAGTGATGGTCCTATTGAATTCCTGGAGAGCATCTCCCCTATCTTTGCTTTCCGTGAGTTCCCACTTGAGAACACCTGGATAGAAGAGTGCAGAGGTTGAGATCTGGCTCTGATCATTCAGCTCCACCAGCATGGTCATGTCAGCATGTGGGTTAAGGTAGGCTCTGCCTGTGATCATCTGGAGGGAAGTGTTGGTGCTTGGTGGCAGGAGCCATGCTAAACTCACAGCTGGGGTGGAAACACTGGAGGTGTTGCACACCCTTCCTGAGTTTGTAGAGTTGCTCATCATAGGCAGAGAGGGCTGAAGACCACTTTCTGTCCCAAAGAAAGGTGGACTTTGGAAGTTTCCTGTAGGGAGGAAGAGGACAGCAGGAAAATAATGAGGTTGATGCTTTCCAGGTTCCTGTGGGGAGCAGTGCTATCTCCAGTTTGTACTGGCTGGGATTGTCTAAGACTGAAGTTCTCTCCAACATCCCAAATTGCAAATGAATCAATAGTACTTGATTGATTGGTACTCTTGGTACTCTTCAGGATGACACTCATTTGATGAATTCTCTGCCTGTTCTTTCTCTGTGGGCAGAGAATTCCTAATTGATCTCATTCAACTTTTGCTCCAATCTAGGCACAGTCCTTCTTTGTCCTGGTTTGTCTTGCTCCTATACCTGTGATACTATCTCATTACTGTGTCCCAGAGCAGAAATGTTTAGAGGCAAGAGAGCCATAGACAGCTTAGGCCTCTTGCTTTGCCTTGTCTTATGCACATCTCACTCTCTGTAGAGAGACAGGGTCTCTCTACTATATAACAATGGACCTGCCCCTGCCTCTGGAGTGCTGCTGTCTTAAGTGAGTCCCAGCTCCACCAGGATTGTCTATATTCTATGATTAAAAAAAATAATGGCTGGGCAGTGTTGGCACATGCCTTTAATCCCAGCATAAGAGAGGCAGAAGCAGGAGAATTTCTAAGTTTGAGGTCAGCCTGTCCTACAGAGTGAGTTCCAGAACAGCTAGGTCTATTCAGAGAAACCCTGTCTTGAAAAAATGAATGAAAGAAAGAAAGAAAGAAAGAAAGAAAGAAAGAAAAAGAAAGAAAGAAAGAAAGAAAGAAAGAAAGAGAAAGAAAGAAAGAAAGAAAGAAAGAATGAAAGAAAGAAAGAAAGAAAGAAAGAAAGATATAGATGCTCACAGCCAACCGTTGAACTGATCACGGGGTCCCCAATGGAGGAGTTAGAGAGAGGACTGAAGTAGCTGAAGGGCTTTGCAGCCCCGTAGGAAGAACAACAATGTCAAACAACCAGGTCTCCCAGGGTCTAAATTACCAACCAAGAAGTACACATGGAGAGATCTATGGCTCCAGCCTCACATTTAGCAGAGGATGGCCTTGTCAGGCATCAATGGGAGAAGAGGTCCTTGGTCCCATGAAAGCTCAGTACCCCAGTAAAGGAGAATGCAAGGGCACGGAGGCAGGAATGTGTGGCTGGCTGGGAGTGCACCATTATAGATGCAGGAGGAGAGGGGGTGTGATAGGGAGTGTTTGGCGGGAAATTGGGAAAGGAGATAACATTTGAAATATAAATAAATAAAATACCAAATAAAAATGATGCATACAGGATTTTGTGTATGAATACTGTATTTATCTAATTCTTTCCCCTTCTAGATCCTCCTGTGTCCCTCCCATTTCTTTTGAAATTGAAGACTTCTTATGATTTAAGTATAAGTCTTAAATACTATGTGTATATCACTATAAATACTACCTGGTGATAAATTTTCGTTTAGCTTGTACATATGTAGGCCTGACTTATTAGGATTTGCAAACTTATTAGAAGACATTTTCATGAATAAGATTGTTTCTATCTTTGTTACCTTTGTTAATTGTAATTCTTACAGAATGGGAGCCTTTTTTATCCATGAATAAGATTGTTTCTTCCCTTGTTCCCTTTTTTAATTGTAACTCTTTTAGAGTGGGAGTCTTGATAATATCCAACATAGCCAGTGTATACAAGAGCCAAGGAACTCTTTCCTGTCTGGGCTAGAGCCCTGAACAGACCTTGGGTATGAACTCGACAGCCAGTTCCACAACGCCCAAAATAAGCTCAACTCCCAGGTGCTCTAACACACCCAGGGCCACAAGATCCCAGGATCCTAGGAGCTTGGTCACAACAGGATCTCAGTGTCCCAGAGGCAGCTTGACTCCCAGGAGCTCTGACACACACAGGATCTTAGGATCACAGGATCACAGAATGTCAGGACCACAGAGACAGCTGAAACCTGAGGAGTTGTGACACAACCAGGAACACAGGAAGGACAGGTTCCAGTCAGATATAGCAAGGGCAGGTAGGAATAGAGATAACCAGATAGTGGGAGGCAATCCCAGCCCTGGGGAGGCAGGGGCAGGTGGATTTCTGAGTTCAAGGCCAGCTTGGTCTACAAAGTGAGTTCCAGGACAGCCAGGGCTATAGAGAGAAACCCTGTCTCAAAAAACAAAAACAAAAACAAAGACAAACAAAAAGAATATAAGCAACAAGCTGGGAGGTGGTGGCTCATGCCTTTAATCCCAGCACTTTGGAGGCAGAGACAGGGGGATTTCTGAGTTTGAGGCCAGCCTGGTCTACAAAGTGAGTTCCAGGACAGCCTGGAAGACACAGAGAAACCCTGTCTCTAAAAACAAACAAATTACATATTCATATAGCAAGTCCTGAATATACCATCACATTGGAAAAAAAAGCAAGATTTGGATCTAAAATCACTTCTCATAATGGTGATAGAGGACTTTGAGAAGGACATAAATAACTCCCTTAAGAAAATACAGGAGAACACAAGTAAACATCTAGAAGCCCTTAAGAAGGAAACACAAAACTCCCTTGAAGAATTACAGGAAAACACAGTCAAACAGGAGAAGGAAATGAGCAAAGCCATCCAAGATCAAAAAATGGAAATAGAAACAGTAAAGAAATCACAAAGGGAGACAGCCCTGGAGTTAGAAAACCTAGGAAAGAGATCAGGAGTCAAGCATCACCAACAGAATACAAGAGATAGAAGAGAGAATCTCAGGTGCAGAAGATACCATAGTAAACTGACACAACAGTCAAAGTAAAGCAAAATGCAAAAAGATCCTAACTCAAAACATCCAGGAAATCTAGGTCACAATGAGAAAAACAAACCTAAGGGAAATAGGTATATATGAGAATGAAGATTTTCAACTTAAAGGGCCAGTAAATATCTTCAACAAAATTATAGAAGAAAACTCTCCTAACCTAAAGAAAGAGATGCCCATGAGCATACAAGAAGCCTACAGAACTCCAAATAGGCTGGACCAGAACCGGAATTACTCCTTTCACTTAATAATCAAAACAAAAAATGCACTAAACGAAGAAAGAATATTAAAAGCAGGAAGGGAAAAAGGTCAAGTAACAAATAAAAGCAGACCTATCAGAATTACACCAGACTTGTCACCAGAGCCTATGAAAGTTAGAAGATCCTAGCCAGATGTCATACAGACCTTAAGAGAAAACAAATGCCAGTCTAGGCTATTATACCTAGCAAAACTCTCAATTAGCATAGATGGAGAAAGCAAGATATTACATGACAAAGCCAAGTTTACACAATATATTTCCATAAAATCCAGCCCTACAAAGGGTAATAGATGGAAAAGACCATCACAAGGAGGGAAACTATACTTCAGAAAAATAAAGTAATCTGTCAACAAACGAAAAAGAAGATAGCCACACAAACCCAATTCCTCCTCTAACAACCAAAATAACAGAAAACAATCACTTTTCCTTAATACCCCTTAACATTAGTGGATTCAATTCCCAAAAGTCATAGACTAACAGAATGGACCCAGCATTTTGCTCCATATAGGAAATGCACCTCAGTGACAAAGACAGACACTACCTCAGAGTGAAAGGTTGGACAACAATTTTCCAATCAAATGGTCCCAAGAAAAAAGCTGGAGTAGTCATTCTAATATCCAATAAAATTAAGTTTTAACCTAAAGTTCTCAAAAAAAAAAAAGATAAGGAAGGACACTTTATATTGGTCATAGGAAAAATCTACTAAGATGAACTCTCAACTATCAACATCAATGCTCCAAGTACAAGGCAAACCACATTCATAAAAGAAACTTTACTAAAGTTCAAAGCACACATTGTACCTCACAAAATAATAGTGGGATACTTCAACAGCCCACTCTCATCAATGGACAGATCCTGAAAACAGAAACTAAAAAGACACAGTGAAACTAACAGAAGTTATGAAACAAGATGGATTTAACAGATATCCATAGAACATTTCATCCTAAAACAAAAGGATATACCTTCTTCTCAGGACCTCATGTTACCTTCTCCAAAATTGACCATATAATGGGTCACAATACAGGCCTCAACAAATACAAGAAGATTGAAATAATCCCATGCACCCTATCAGATCACCGTGTACTAAGGCTGGTCTTAAATACCAACAGAAACAACAAAATGATATGCAAGACGTTCAAGTGCTGATCAATGAATAAGCCCTTGGTTTGATCTTCTTGAGGACCTGGATGAACACCGCCCTCCGCACAAAACAGGCAAGGTAGTAACATATGTGTGCTAGATGTGCTCATGAGTGCTTTAGAGCTAGGTTTTCAAGGGCAAAATGTCTCTTGTAATCGTTTAAGTTAGTAGTGATTTTTGTTTCTGGATTATGAACTGCCAGCTACCAGTATGCATCTGAGATTTCTTTCTCATGCATTACATTGACTGGAGAGGTCCAGCAATGTCTATACACATGGATAACCATCTATGACTCACAGCTCTGACCGGGCAGTCTCAGCCAAGCCACTCTAAACTGAAAAGAGACATTAAAGTGCTACTTCAAAGACTTGGCCTCAAGATGCTCTCAACATATCTAGTGACTTGGTATAAATATTAAAATGTATAAAAATAGCAAAAGCTATTTTTAATTCATGTGACTTTATAATTAGGAATAAAAAGATATTTGAAAGCTATTGTTAAAAAAAATAAAGAATCAAAGAACTCTGCACAAGACGGATGTGACAGATGGTAAGAATCAGGGTTCAGACTGTGGTAGTGCCCCCTGTTTATGACAGGGAACCTGTGCCCAGACAAATATCAACAGTGCAGTTGCCAAAATAAGGCTCAGGAAAGGACAAATCCTTAGGCCCTTTGGTTTGAAACCTGTGCCTCTCTGCAGCATTCGGTCCTAAACTGTGTGTTCATTTAGGATCAACTGTACACTTTTGACTTCTTTTATTTCTTTATTTTCTAGCCCCTCATCTTTATACTTTGGATTTTTTTCCTCTTCCCAGTTCCCATGGTTCTGTCTTTCATGTAACAGCCTCAATATTTCTACAGTAACTGCTTCCTCAGAGTCAAGTCCCCTCTTAGTCTCTACCACATTCACTTTCCTCTTAAGACTCAACAGTTCAGAGCCCAGAGCATAGTGACACTCTAATCCCCCTGAGATGGATGAAGAAGCACTTGAAAGTAAACTGTTGTATCCAGAGTCACATTCTTAGTAAAAACCAAAGCTAAACATTCGAGATATTCATAAAAATTGACATTCAATTTGAATGAATATCAATACCTATGGTATCCCTCACTAGTCCTGTATGGATTTTAAACATATATTTAAAAAATCACGAAAGTTGGATCAAAACAAATTTTAAAATTTTGTTACTTACCTGACATGATGTATGAGGGAGAATAACAGTAATCCACACACGAAACAATCTGAAAAAATGGTTCTCTTTGTCTGATCTGCTGACCAAACCAGAGAGTGTGTTCAGTACCAGACAGCTCACTGGTCACTGGTCATAGGTTACCTGTGATGATCCAAATTTGTTTACAGGCAGCTCCATGGAAACCCCAGGATTCTACTAGGTGCTGGTAGGCTGGGAGGGAGAATGATGTCATAAATCAAGCAGTAGCCAATTGGAAGGTCATATTCTGAGCTCCAAGACAGGATTGGGTCGAGAAGATGCATGCCAGAAGACCAGCTTCATCCATGAAGCCTGAGTTGTGTGCTGATCAAAGAGTTAATCTTGGCATGGCAGCCCCTCTTGACATGACTTTTAGCCTCTGAGTTTATGGCAGTGCTTTTGATAAGGTTCATTGATGAAGATCTTTCTAATGGACATATGATGTAAAATATTCCAAAAGATTATATCCCTTCAGTGCCCATTGTATACTCAGACAGAACCCTACAGCAGCAAGGAGAGGAGCATATAGGTTGGGGCAACTTAGGTGAGAAACCTTTTCAGTTGATCTGAGTTGTGAGCTGTTAGCATCTGTCTATGACCAAAGGAAGAGATCAAGAGCACCATTTTAACTGTGTTGAAGGGCACGGTTTTGGAGATTATGAATGCTTCAGTTTCTTCTCCAGGAGTCCTTTCTTCAGTTGTTCTGACCCTGGTTAACCTCAAACCTCTCTTCTCTCCTCTGTAGGCTTTGATCCTTGGACCAGCTTGATCCTGCATTCTTACATTAGTGAGTGATAGCACTGAACTTCCAGAAGCAGTGGTCTTCATTTCATCTGGCAAATGCTTGTAAAGTGGGTTCTGCCCTTATAAGTAAAGAACAGAGGAGCCAAAGGAAAGGCTGGCTGCATGTGTTCCCTTATTCAGACTTTCGTGCTCTTCTGCCCATATTCTGCTATTTCTGAGTATTTTTCTCTCCTCTTCTTTTGTTTTCCCGTGTTAGGATTTCCTATCTAGCTCATGTTCTGGATCTCACTGTACATCACTGTCTGCCCTCAGACTCAATGGACATTCTTGTTGTGTTTGTCTCCCTGTTTTTAGTATCAAGGTTGTGAGCTACCCAGGCTGGCTGCCTTCTCTCTTTGTCCCCACCTGAAAGGAGTGTGACAGTTCCTGTACCTTCTTCCTTCTTGTAGAATTCCTCTGTAGAATTCTGGGTTTCTGCCAAGCTTGAGTCTGAAACCCACATAAATAGAGGGGGAGAGGAGAAAGAAAGAGGTGGAAAAAGAAAGAAGTCCTTAATTGGTACAGGTTGTTGGGTTACATGAAAAAAAAAAACACCAATTTTAATTCCACTTTTGAGTGAGATTCCACAGGTATTTTTGTTCATTTGTGATTAAAGGGCTAATCTTTTCCCCTTTTTGGTGTATCCTCACAAACCTGAATTTTTTTTTTGACCTTTTTTAGACATATATGCAAGTCTCGTGTCTGTCTGTCTTTCTTTCTTTCTTTCTTTCTTTCTTTCTTTCTTTCTTTCTTTCTTTCTTTCTTTCTTTCTTCCTTCCTTCCTTCCTTCCTTCTTCCTTCCTTCCTTCCTTCCTCTCTCTCTCTCTCTCTCTCTCTCTCTCTCTCTCTCTCTCTTTCTTTCTTCCTTTGCTTCTTTCTTCTCTTTTTTTTATATTGTATCTCCAATTTCTGTGTCTCCCTGGTAGATTCATAGACTATATATGGATCATGGCATGGGTTTGTACATGTTCATATGCCATCTGTAGTCTAAGTATTCCTTAAAGCACTAACTCATTCTGACTGTATCAAGAAGTCTTCACTAAAAATGATACTAGAGCCACTTAAGCTGTCCTCCAGCAACCCTAGGGGGTATTACAACAATCACTGCGGAGCTTTCACACTGAACTAGTGCTGTAGCTTGCAGCCATATGTCTGGCTCCATAGAAATGTCCCTCCACGCAGACAGTACAGTGTTGTGTAGTTCTGGGCAAATGTCTGCTGGAAGAATGTCCTTTTTCACATAGCAACCAAAATGGGAGCCCTCCTGACATATCACTTGTCAGATACTGGCATACATTTGCCAAGGCTATGCCTGAAAGTAAACTCCTACTTGTGGATGTTTCAGAAACCAACACTCTCCTACTGTGGCACTATAGACCCAAGGTGAGTAGACAGTCATCAGGACTGAGAGGAGGCTCACTCTGTGTGGGGGAGAGAGGGGGGGGAAGAGAGGGGGGAGAAGAAATTGACTGTTATATGTATTTTCTTTTGTAATCCCATAATTTCTTTATATTGTTTTAGTATTTTTCAATTAATTTATTTACTTTTTTATTGAAAATAGATTATGTTCTCATATAATATATCATGATGTTGTTTTCCCCTCCCTCTATTCTGTCTTGCCCATCCCCAGTCCCTCTGTCATCAGTACCCATTCCCTGTCTGTCTTTCATTAGAAAAGAACGTACTTGGCCATTCCCTCATACTCTGCTCCATCTTTATCCCTGCACATCTTGTAGGTAGTACAAATTTTGGGTTCAAAGTTTTGTGATTGTAATGGAGTCCCCCTCTCTCCACTGGAAGTCATGCCTGTCTACAGGAAGTGGCCACTTCAGTCTCTATATACCTCACTTGTAGGAGTCTCAGCTAAAGTCAACCTCATAGACTCCCTGGAGTCTCCCTTTTCACATGTCTCCAGATAGTCCCACAGATGTCCCCCATGTATATCTGTTCTCTCTCCTGTCCCTCTCCTGCCCCATTCCCATATCTTATCCCCATCCCTATTCCCCTCCACACTCCCCTCCTACCCAATATCCTCCCTCCATCCACATCTGAATTCTATTTTAATTCCACTTTTGAGTGAGATTCCACATCCTCCCTTGGGTCCTTCTTATTTCTAAGCTTCTCTGGTTCTGTGGATTTTAGCATGATTATCCTGTACTTTGTGGCTAATATTTACTTAGAAGTGAGTAGATACCATGTGTATCTTTGTGGCTCTGGGTTACCTCATTCAGGATGGTAGTTCCTAGTTCTATCCATTTACCTGCAACTTTCATGATGTCTTTGTTTTTAATAGCTAAGTAGTATTTCATTGTGTAATTGTACCACATTTTCTCTATTCATTCTTCACTTGAGGGACATCTAGGTCATTCCCAGTGTCTAGATAGTATAAGTAAAGTTGCTATGAGCATAGGTGAGCAAGTGTCTGTGTTATACAGTAGAGCATCTTTTGGGTATGTGCCCAGGAGTAGTATAGCTGGGTCTTGAGGTTAGAACTATTCCCAATTTACTGAGAAACCACCAAATTGTTTTCCCAAGTGTTTGTACTAGTATCCACTCTCACCAGCAAAGAATGAGTGTTCCCCTTGTTCTACACCCTCGACAGCATGTGTTGTCACTTGAGTCAGAGTGGTTTTGCTTTGCAGCTGATGACTAAGGACATTGAAAGTTTCTTTAAGTGCTTCTTGGCCATTAGAGATTTCTTTGTTGAGAAGCCTACAGAATGGGAAAAGATCTTTACCAACCCAATATACTAGAGAGGAATATATATATATATATATATATATATATATATATATATATATATCCTTTATATATATCTAAAGTATGTAAAGAACTCAAGAAATTAGACACTACAAACCAAGCAAACCAATTATAAAATCAGGCAAATAAGGTAACAATGTTTTAAAGAATATTCTCAGGTGAGGTGTTTTTATGTAAGTGTGGGGTCTCCTTACTGGTTAGGTAGTCACATTTTATAGGATGATTATAAAAATATTAGTAAGGGAACTCAAATTTGAATAGAAAAATATGCAAATACATTGAAAGCTTTTACAAATGGGTGGGGAAATAATTTTGTTTTGCTTATGTAAAAAAAAACTTTTTGAGGACAAAGTCACCTTAATTTTTTATAGCAATCAACAGTAAATTTCACATCATGAAATAAATGTATTTTTCCGAGTGAATCTGAAAGTTCTTTGATAATTTGAAGAACAGTGACACAGTGGTGACTCCACCTATGTCTAGCAACTTCTCTATGGAAAACTTGAAATAGCATTTGGTGAGATGGCTCAGCAGGTAATGGTGTTTGCCACCCAAATCTGACCACCTGAATTTCATCACCAAGTTCCACCGTGACAGAGAAGGACTGACTTCCGAGAGTTGACCTCAGACCTCCAGACTCATGCTGTAGCATGTGTGTGCCAGCATTCACACACGCATACCTACTGCAGTCAGTACTGGTATGATTGTAGTTCTAACATGTTGCTACATTTGTGTAAGTTCTCTCCCTTTACCATGTGTGTCCTTGATACTGAACCTTTGTCATCAGGCCTGGGGGCAAGCCCATATACCCACTGTTTTAGTTAAGGTTTCTGTGCTGTGATGAAACACCATGACCAAACATGACATAGGGAGAAAGGAATTTATTACTCTTAAGTATCCTGAGTCACACTTTATGCAAGGAAGCCAATGCAAGGACTCAAACTGGGAAGGAATCTGGAGGCAAGAGCTGATGCAGAGACCACTGCTTTTTTAGCCTACTTTCTATTCTTATAAAGGTTTATTTATATATTTTTTATATTTGAGAGCTTTAAAAAAAGATTTGTTTATTTTATATATATGAGGTACACTGTCAGTCTCTTCAGACACACGAGAAGAGGGCATCAGATCTCATTACAGATTGTTGTGACCCACCATATGGCTGAGATCTTAGCTCAGGACCTCTGGAAGAGCAGCCAGTGCTCTTAACTGCTGAGCCATCTCTCCAGACAAGTTCAGCCTGTTTTCTTATAGACCCTAGGTCTACCTGCCAAGGGACTGGACCATCTAAAATGGACTAGGCCCTCCCATATCAATCATTAATTAAGAAAATGCCCTGCAGGTTTTCCTTCAGTTGGATCTTCTGGAGGCATTTACTCAATTGAGACTCCCTGCTCTCAGATAACTTCAGCTTGTTTCAAGTTGATATAAAACTAGCACGCACAGCCACTGAACCATTTTGCCAGCCCCTTAGTTTTTCTCTTGCTGCTAAGACACCATACCTGGCAGAGACAAGTGAGGAAAGGAATATTTTGGTTGGTGCTCAAAGATCTGCAGTGTATAGCAGCAGGCAGGCACCACTGAGTTGAGTTGGTGGTAGCTTGGTGTGTGGCAATGGGCACTCATAACATGGCTGACCAGGAAAAACAGAATGGGGAGAACCATGTCTGGACTATAACCTAAAAGGCCACTCCTAATTATCCACTTCTGTCAGGGAGGACACTTCCTAAAGTGTCCATAGTATTCTCAAATAGCACCACTATCTAGGGAACAATTGTTCAAAACAGCAGCCTCTGGGAGACTTTGCAGATTCCAAGCATGGGTTCCATAAATGAATGAGGTCCATTTATCTAATGACACCTAATGCCACTATTGTCAGTGTGCGTTACTTTCAGTAGCCCACTTTTCACTTTTGGACAAGAAAAATCCATTTCTACTGGATTCCTAGTAAAGACATTTAAAAAATTCAGGATTTAAAAGAAATTATCTTCAGGCATGCAATAATAATCAGAATGCCTTGTTATCATGAGAATTGTAATCTACTAAGTTTTACTCCTCTTTTATTTCATTTGTTGTATGAAATATGGATATACACACGTGCATACTCGTGCCTCAGCCTGCCCATTGACAGGCAATAGATCATCACCACCATACCCCATTCTGTTTGTTTTGAAAGGTTGTATGTATGTATGTGTGTTTGTTTGTGTGTGAGTGTGCATGTGCTTCTGTGTGTGTGTGTGTGTGTGTGTGTGTGTGAGTGAGAGAGAGAGAGAGAGAGAGAGAGAGAGAGAGAGAGAGAGAGGCCTTTTTTGTCTTCATTCAAGAAAGCCTTGTGTGTATCAGATTGAGAACAACAGCATGTATTTCTCATTCAAAATGTATGGAACAAGAAGTGTCTCACACTTTGCAGTTTTCTAGATGCTTCGAATATCAGCATAGATTTGCTGATTGGACAATCCTAATCTGAAAACTTAAAGCTGGAAATTGATCTGAAATACAAAGGATTTTCAAGATGTTTTAGATTCTGGGCTACTTTGTATGTTGGCCTGGGTATTCTGTGCTTGCTCCATAGGTTGGCTTGGAGTACTTGGAGGCTACACTGCTTGACAGAAGATACCCTGCTTTCCTAATGCCCTCAAAAGTAAAAGGCTCAAGAGTGTGAACTTCCTGGAGCTGCTTTGCACTTGATGCAATCCTGGCCTCATAAGAGACGTCTGGCAAGTGGAGCTGGAGGTCTCAAATAGAGGAGAACATGGACTCGGTGGTGCCACCATTCCTCAGGTTGGTTGGTTATTTGTTGTGTTTGTGTGTATGCACTGTGTGTGTGTTCACCATACCGTGTATGTGGAGGTCAGAAGACAACAATAGTTATGTCGTTCCTTCCATTATGTGAGTTTAGAACACTGAGCTCAGGCTGTCAGGCTTGTTAGCCAGCTCCTTGACTCACTGATCCATTTTGCTGGCCCCATTCTTCGACTGAACAGTGTCTCCCGAAGCCACAAGAAAATCAAGAGACTATCACGCGACCTTAAGTCCCTCCCTTTCTGGTGTTATGTTCCACAGTGGTGGGGATAGATCCCAGGTTTCCCACTTACTATTCAACAGTTCCACCGTGGAACTTGCCTCAGCTCAGAACTGGGCTTTTACTCATAGGTAAACCCTTTCCCATATCAAATAAGCAGATATATTGGCATTGGAAATTGCAGGCCCAGTCACATGCACACCCATGCTCCAGAGGTGGCACCATAGGTTAATACTTGGACTTGTCAACAGTAAAGACCTTGACACATACATGTATAGCCCCAACATCAGTTTTTCAATTGCAACCTGAACCTTTCAACCTATGAAAATTACCCTTGAAGGCTATCTTCACCTTGTGCTCTATACAGTAACACTTTAGTAAATTTTCTTTTCCAGGACAGGGACTCTGTACCTCTGGCTGTCCTGGAACTCATTATGTAGACCAGGCTGGTCTTGACCTCCTAGAGTTACATCTGCCTCTAACTTTTGAGTGCTGGTATTAAAGATGTGAACCACAATCCAGGTTTTCAGTGGGTTCTTTAGGATAACTGAAGGGTCTTGCTGTGGGCTGACCTCATTGAGGAATGTTTTGGTAAAGCTTCAACCCCAATAAGCCAGTGCAATAAAACACTACTCAATTACTATGAGTCCAAGCTGTACACCTAGATTGGGCAGATCTATCACTCTACTACTATATTACCCAGCTATGCGTTGAACAGCACAATGCCTATATGAGAGTAACAATATTAATCCCAGTTTTTATGTCAATAAATTCATACCATTGAAAACCTTACATTTCTGTTAAATGAATTCTGTACCAATGGAAAGAGATTATAAACTTCAACTTTTTATCAATTATAAAGATTTCTACCAATGTAAGATATAGGTATGTAATGTTTTAAGAGTAAATTTGATAACATATCCCTATTTGTCTATTTACGTAACTTCTATGACATTACTCTATTCCCCTTTTCTCTTCTATCCTCTTCCCTATTACCTGAGAAGGAAAGATAGAGAAGAGGAAAGGAAAGGTAGAAATCCCTGACTTTAAGCTCTATAGTTCCCTCCCTGTCCAAATCTACATTTATAAAGTACCCCTTTAATGGACAACATATCTATAATTTATAAAATAAGCAGAACCATGCACCCCAACATAAGTAACTGGGACTTCAATCTTCTTTTGTCTTCTTCCAGCTGAATTGGGAAGAAGAATGTTTTTCTGGGGGCTCAAAGAGAAATAGGAAAGTTGGCTTTCTCCAAAAACAGCTAGCTGGCATCGTTTGTCTTCTAGTTGCTCTGTGCAGAGAAAGTTCATTGTTTAGGGGGCATCCTGACTATGACATTTTGAAAGGCTGGATAGGCAAGCTAGCTGTTTTAGAAAAGTTCTGGAAGCAGCTTCGATGTAGTTGAGACAGAATCAAACACAAAGTTGGAATGGAAGTTCCCAGAATCTCAGCATCCCAGAGAGTGAATCTTTACAGGGCTGTCTTTCTCTTCTTTCTTCCTGCAGTACACAAAACTTACAAGCAACATATAGTTCTGTAAAAACATTCACATGGAGTGTGCAGGGTGCACAGATTGGTTAATGATGATCAATAAAGATGACTGCCTTTCTTCAGGTTAGTTTGATCACATAATATAAATTGCAATATAACTTTGTATATATGCTATCTCAAAGGATGGTATGTAATAACAAGTGATGAGAAATTTGTACCCAATAAGCGTTAATGTCTGTGTATAGACATTTTAGTCTTAGCCAGTTCCAGAGCTGTCTCTGTATACAGAGACATAAATATCACCACACATATTGTTGTGATTTTGTTGATTGTTGGTTGTCTTAGTCTCCCTTTTCTTCTCCATCACTGAGGTCTTCAGGAGGTCTCTCTTTGTCATGTCTGGTTTTTATTAACTTGGAAGGAACTCATAGCTTTTCTTTTCCTGTGGAAACATAGGAATAAACCACCCCCTAGTGTAACAATTTCCCATTTTCCATTCTGATAACATAATATCCTTAATTTAAACAGGCTGTTTGAGTTCAGTGGTTTTTTCCACAATCCAATGTCAGTAGCTGTGGTTTTGTTCATTAGGATTTAAAAATTTTAAGGTTATGAAAGCACTATGTAATCTACCTTTGGGGGTTTTTGTTGTCCCCATTTGCCTGTTGTTTCTCTACATTCCCTAGTCAGACATTGGCCTTTACCATATGTTTGACACATTCCAGAAGGCATGGCCCCCTTTTGGGATTACTTTGGTTTTTCCTGCAGTTATTTCTGAGATGACCCTGCTCACCACAAGTAACACATTTGAAACCTTGGGTCATCTTTAGGTGTCTAGTGGCAGCTTCTCCTATTACAGTAATATCAGGAGAGAAAGATCCAGTATCAGCTGTATGTCTAGCCCACTCATCTATTGATGCTGACCTTGCCCTCAGTGGTCTGATTACTTCCTTGCATTCAGCATTTGCATCCTCAGAGACTATAGACACGGTTATTGCCTTTCTTGCTGCTGAATCTGATACATTCCTTTCCACAGCTGAGGCTAGTCCTTATAAAAAGTCAGGGAAGGTTTCTTTTGGACCTTGCATGACTTGAGTAAATGAATCAAGTCTTTTCCCAGATTCTTTGACTTTGTCCCAGGCCTTTAAGGCTGACAACACACACAATGCCAGGGTTTCTTCATCATATACAGCCTGCACCTCTACCTCAGCAAAGCAACCTTCACCGAGTAGCTGGTCTGTGGAAATCTCTCTATTTTGTCATGCTATCTTCATCACTTCTTCTCTCCACCATGAGAACCATTGAAAATGTGTGGCAGGTTGTAGTATTGTCCTTGCCATATCTTTCCAGTCTTGGGGGATTAGTCTATTTTTAATAGTCCAAGAAGTCAGGATTTGTTTTACAGATGGAAAATGCATTCCAAAATTAATGACACTTTCCTTAAATGTCCTCAGATCTAACAGACCCACAAGTTGCCATTCAAATTCCTGATAACCCTGTGGCTGATCATCGTCTGGAGGTCATTGTTGTACATTAACTGGATAGACTAAAGCTTGCTTTCTAACAGCCTTTGGTTGGCTTTCTCTAATTTTATCTTCTGTTTCTACCTGAGTATTTTCCTTAATTGAAAATTTAAATTCCTCCCTCAAGGTCTATGCCCATGCTCCATAGCTCTCCTTTTGTCTACTCCTGTTCCTTGAGCTCCTGTATTCTCTGTTCAAGGTTCTGCCTCCATAGTTTTATTTTGTCTTTATATTGCAATTCTGATACTCTGCTGTCCATTTTATTTTGATTGATTAATTTTAAAAGGTTGATCTCCAAGTCTTGCCTCCAAACCTCATTATCTTCCCTTTGCTTCTCAGTCTGATCTTTGAGCTGTTGTATCTTTTGTTCTAGCATCTCTTCCAGCTCCTGTCTCCCATCTTCATCTTCATCTTTCTGTCTCTTATTCTGATCCATAATTTCCTATGTCTTCAACTCTAGTGTTTCCTCTAGGCCATGTTGCCAAGTCTTAAATTTCTTTTTCTGTTGTTCATGCTTCTCTATAATTTCCTGTATTTTCTGTTCTAGGCCCTGATTCCATAATGTTACTCCTCTTTATGTTGTCATTCTGATATTGCAGCATCTGCCTTAGTTTGATTTGCTAGGTTTAGTAAATTATCCTCTAGACTTTGCTTACTTTGACCTATAAAATCCTGAACCTTTAGTTCTAGTGTTACCTGTAATCTCTTTTCCAAGGCAAACAATTTCTTATCTAGGGCTCTGTCTTTTGAGAAGACATAGTAAATCAAGAGAATATATATTGAAATACCAGTAAATGACAAGTTAGCTATTTCCTTTAAATTGGTCCATGTTAAATCATTCAAAATATCATCCCATAAAAGTTATTTATTGTGTTTCTCATCTTTAAGTATCAAAAAAGTTATATTTCTCTCTTTATTATCAATATATTACCTGATCTTTAGCACTTTGTACCAGTGTCTCCCTCTGCTGTTCAATTTGGAACAGTGCAGTTCTGTCTAATTCTTTATTCACCGGGAGGGGCTGACTGTAGAAAGACTGAGGCTTCTGTGCTTCTGTTTGGGTTGCAGCTGGCAATGTGTGCTTGTGTGTGGATCTCAGGAAGCCTGCAGCTCAAACAAGCAGTAGGGAGATCCAGTCTGGCTGTCCGTTTCCTGTGTAGACTCAGGTAGGTGGGTGGGTAGTGTAATTGAACACAGAAAGTCTGTCCCGAGCATAGATGCCTCAATCAGTTCCCAAAATTACCTCCCAGGCAGTTAAGCTCAAGGGTCTCCTGTCCCTCCCTGTGATTCTTACAGGGCAGTGCCTAAGTCTAGCTCCAGCCTGTGGTGCTGCCCCTGGCCCTAGCTCTCGGCCTGGGGGTTAAGGGAAAGAGCCTCTCTGCAGTTCTCTGTAGGCCCCTGAGACAGACCCAGTCACCTTTCAATCCACACAGAGCTGCATCCTAGATCGATGCTCCAGCTGTGTATTCAGGGGTGGAGTGGGGGGCAGTGAACTTTTATCTCACATTAGTTGAGTTCTAATCAATACAGGATGGGCACCAATTTGTTGCAGTAAAGCTCTAAGTCCAATAAACCCATGCAATGAAAACACAACTCAATTAATATGAATATAAGCTGGGCACCTAGATTGGGCAGATTTACCACTGCACTATTCCCCAGCTATGAGATCCCTTATAACTTGATGTTTCCCAGACCACGTGCTTCTGCTCCATTTCCCTTCCATCTTCTCTTCTTTAGTTTTCCTCTCTTTGTCTCCCTCTCCTCCTTTCTCTCCCTCTCTCTCTCTAAAACTTTTTGCTTCACCTTTCCCTTCCACTACCCAATCACTGGCTTTAGCCATTATCTTACGAGTTAAAATGGGGAGAAGTTTCACATGAAGTCACTGAGTGTGAGATTTACTTCTCTTTTGAGGCAGCCTCTCTTGGGGATGCAGAATTAGCATCAAAATACAAACAGCACCAGGACAATCCACAACAGAGTAAAGTTATCTATCTATCTATCTATCTATCTATCTATCTATCTATCTATCTATCTATCTATCTATCTATCTATCTATCTCTATCTATCTACCTACCTACTTATCTACCTATCTACCTACCTATCTATCTATCTATCTATCTATCTATCTATCTATCTATCTACCTACCTACCTATTATAGGTTCACAGCAATTTGAGCTTGTTTGGATTGTGAGGGATTCTAGACCCTGGAGGGGTTTCCAGGGCCCTCTCTGTAGGCTGCATGGGCACTCACTCAGTTCACACTTGCACTCCCCTTTCTGAGAAATCCAGTCTCAGAGAAGCAGCTGCTGACTGTGGGTCTCAGATTTCCCTGTGCAGCTTCCATTCCAACTCAATTCTTCAACGAATTCGAAAGGGCAATCGGCAGATTCATCTGGAATAACAAAAAACCGAGGATAGCAAAAACTCTTCTCAAGGATAAAAGAACCTCTGGTGGAATCACCATGCCGGACCTAAAACTGTACTACAGAGCAATTGTGATCAAAACTGCATGGTACTGGTATAGTGACAGACAAGTAGACCAATGGAACAGAATTGAAGACCCAGAGATGAATCCACACACCTATGGTCACTTGATCTTCGACAAGGGAGCTAAAACCATCCATTGGAAAACAGACAGCATTTTCAACAAATGGTGCTGGCACAACTGGCGGTTATCATGTAGAAGAATGCGAATTGATCCATTTCTATCTCCTTGTACTAAGGTCAAATCTAAGTGGATTAAGGAACTCCACATAAAACCAGAGACACTGAAACTTATAGAGGAGAAAGTAGGGAAAAGCCTCGAAGATATGGGTACAGGGGAAAAATTCCTGAATAGAAGAGCAATGGCTTGTGCTGTAAGATCAAGAATCGATAAATGGGACCTCATAAAATTGCAAAGCTTCTGCAAAGCAAAAGACACCGTCAATAAGACAAAAAGGCCACTAACAGATTGGGAAAGCATCTTTACCTATCCCAAATCGGATAGGGGACTACTATCCAATATATATAAAGAACTCAAGAAGGGGGACTCCAGAAAATCAAATAACCCCATTAAAAAATGGGGCTCAGAGCTGAACAAACAATTCTCAACCGAGGAATACCGGATGGCAGAGAAGCACCTGAAAAAATGTTCAACATCCTTAATCATCAGGGAAATGCAAATCAAAACAACATTGAGATTCCACTTCACTCCAGTCAGAATGGCTAAGATCAAAAATTCAGGTGACAGCAGATGCTGGCGTGGATGTGGAGAAAGAGGAACACTCCTCCATTGTTGGTGGGATTGCAGGCTTGTACAACCACTCTGGAAATCAGTTTGGTGGTTCCTCTGAAAATTGGACATAGTACTACCGGAGGATCCCGCAATACCTCTCCTGGGCATATATCCAGAAGATGCCCCAACTGGTAAGAAGGACACATGCTCCACTATGTTCATAGCAGCCTTATTTATAATAGCCAGAAGCTGGAAAGAACCCAGATGCCCCTCAACAGAGGAATGGATACAGAAAATGTGGTACGTCTACACAATGGAGTACTACTCAGCTATTAAAAAGAATGAATTTATGAAATTCCTAGCCAAATGGATGGACCTGGAGGGCATCCTCATCGTGAGTGAGGTAACACATTCACAAAGGAACTCACACAATATGTACTCACTGATAACTGGATATTAGCCCAAAACCTAGGATACCCAAGATATAAGATACAATTTGTTAAACACATGAAACTCAAGAAAAATGAAGACTGAAGTGTGGACACTATGCCCCTCCTTAGAAGTGGGAACAAAACACCCATGGAAGGAGTTACAGAGACAAAGTTTGGTGTTGAGATGAAAGGATGGACCATGTAGAGACTGCCATATCCAGGGATCCACCCCATAATCAGCTTCCAAACGCTGACACCATTGCATACACTAGCAAGATTTTATCGAAAGGACCCAGATGTAGCTGTCTCTTGTGAGATTATGCCGGGGCCTAGCAAACACAGAAGTGGATGCTCACAGTCAGCTAATGGATGGATCACAGGGCTCCCAATGGAGGAGCTAGAGAAAGTACCCAAGGAGCTAAAGGGATCTGCAACCCTATAGGTGGAACAACAATATGAACTAACCAGTACCCGGGAGCTCTTGACTCTAGCTGCATATGTATCAAAAGATGGCCTAGTTGGCCATCACTGGAAAGAGAGGCACATTGGACTTGCAAACTTTATATGCCCCAGTACAGGGGAACGCCAGGGCCAAAAAGGGGGAGTGGGTGGGTAGGGGATTGGGGGGGTGGGTATGGGGGATCTTTGGGATAGCATTGAAAATGTAAACGAGGAAAATACCTAATAAAAAAAAGAAAAAAAATAATTCTGGGAAGTGAGAAAGAAGTGAAAGCAAAACGTAGAGTTTGGCTGTGTTGATGGTGTCCTAAGCCCTGGTTAGAGGAAGAGAAGAGGCTTCCTTTCCAGCCGCCATGGACCTGGGGCTACTTAAGCCTAGTCCTGTGAAGAAGAGAGCCCCCTCCAGCATAGCTGCTTTCAACAGTGTAAAAGGCGTGTGCTTTGTGAGAGGTGGAAATACTTTTAGCTTCTCCTGCCTCATCTGTCCTTTAATGTGCAACATGCAGTATAAAATTTTAAACACAGTATAGAGGAATATGTGCAAAAGAAATGTAGAAGGAAAATATGCAGAAGCAAGAAATTGCAGGTGAGACCGGGAGAAAATAGCCCCATCAGACACAGGAAACTGCATGTGAGACCAGGAGAGGGCAGAGCTGTGGATGTTCCAGATGCCTGAACTGGAAGAAAGAGCCATAAGATATTATGACAAATGTATAACATAGATTAGAGGAAAAAATTTGGACTGAATAAATGAACAATTGATACACAAAAATGCTAAGGACTGCTTCTCATTCTCAATGGTGGCTGAGTGTGTAAAGGTAACACAGTAATAATTAGCAAGAATAAATCCACCCCAAGATCACTGACACACTAGCAGCTTACACGTGCTAGGCACGTGTTCTGCAACTGAGCTAAATACGTACCTTCTTTTTGTATTTTATTTTTAGCCCAGGGTACTTTGCCCAGGCTACCCTTGCAGTTGTCATCTGCCTACCTCAACTTCTCAAGGATATGAGATAACAGGTTTGCACCACCAGGTATATCAACAATTATCTTGTGCCTGCTCTGAAGTCTCTCCCTGGATATCTTGGACATGGATGTTGCCAACTTGGAAAAATACAACCACAGCAGCAGGGGGTCTTCAGAGTGACACTTTAGTTGCCCACCTGATGACAGTGGAGTGTCATGAATGAAACAGGGCTAGTGCCTTCCAGAGTCAGGGAGTGATTTCCCTTCCTGCCTGTTAAAAATCAGGTTTGCCCAGTACTTCTGAGGATCACAGCTGGTTCTTGTGATCCTGGGAACATTCAGGATCAGAGTTATTTTTCTGTTAGCATTGTGATTTAACATCTCAATAGAGACAGGTGGCTTCAAGGAGACAGAAGGAGAAGAGGCACAGTTTCAGATGGCATTAATGAATTGGTGGATGCTCTAGGCATGGAAAGACAGGAGACCATCCATTCCAGAGACTAAGATGCACAGGTAGATTGTAGTGAATCCAACACAGGGTTGCACTGATGAATGCAAGGGGGTTGACTTGTCATTCTGGCTTTCCTGTTTTCTTTTTTCTTTTTAATGTAAACTTTGTCCCTTTTCTACGAAAGAATTTTCTATGCAGTGACTTTACTATTACCAAGGAGAGACACTCATATCTGCAGCGTGTCTGCCTTGAACACCATGTGTGTTCACCATTGAACACTGTGTATGACCATGAGCTAATGAATTTAAGGTGCAAGTGTCGTTTTCCTGTCACAGGCAGACAGATCAGACAGAGGGAGCTGAAGTCATTTAGGGATATTGATACCAAACTGAAATGATTTATCTCTTTTGGCACTTAATGTCTGTATGATGACATTTCTTGGTGCCATTTAGGCTGGGATTACAATTTTGCCTCATCACCATGGGAGACAAGTTCTTGTGACAGGAGATTAAGGCAGGAGCGATGTCTGAGCCCCACAGTGCTAATGCAGGGGGCTGTGTTCATACAGCAATGACTGAGCAGCTGACCCATGCTCTGGTGGCTTCCTAAGTGGTGTACTTCCAGGGAACACCATACAATACCAGATTCCCTGTAGTTCTCAGTGTTGTGAAAAATAAGCTACCGTTCCAAGGAACTGCAGGACACAACATCCAGACATGGTAGAGGAGAGTCTTTCCATCAGTCAGTGTTGCCAGGCTTTCTTCAGGGTCATATTCTGAAAAGCAAATGTATCTGGAGAGGTAATTTAACCCTGCCATGTCGCTAGACAAATCTGTAGCCTGTGTCACTGAAGGGTTGGGATGTCAAGGCAAACAAGGGAGTCTGTATAGATCAAATATTGGTGGAATTAATCACACTAACTCCATACACTGGTTCTACTTTCCTCCTCCTAACTATACATAAGCTACAATCCCCTCTGACTAGGTCAGTGCATGGGGGCTTGAATTATCTCAGCTGGATCTAACTAGGGTCAACTTGTTTGTTTCCTTTCATTTTGGCAATGGTGCAAGTGGCCTGGACTCTGCCCACCACGGGTGTCCTTAAAGGGCTCTAGGAAGGCAGTGTGTGAGGAGACACAGTGCGAGGAGCTCACCCCTGCATACCACCTCCCTGAAATGGCCTCTTTCACTTGCCAGCCTGAGGCAGGCCTGCTGAGGTCTGTCTGCCCTTGGCTGAGTTCTCTGTTCCAAGCACTGTACTTTTCACCGTGTTTCCCTCCCTTCCCTGTAGATGCACACACTCTCTTCTGGAGTCACATAGTACACACGAAATTCTCACTGTTCTCTCAAGGTGATCCACTGTTATTGCTGAATGTCAAGCAGAGAACCATCCTCAAGGGGTATGAGTGCTGCACAAAAATTCATTCTGATGGTCAGAGTGGCTGTTGTCTTTAATTAGATAACTGATGAGTACCATTGAGTAGAAAAAGTTATGCCTTGTTGACCATATTCCTGGATTTCAATGGGTGACATTAGATTTTTAGTATTTTAGCTCTCTGCTGGGCACTATTAGGAAGGGATAAAGCTGTGTGATGGATCACAGTGTGAAATCTAAGGCAGACACATCGTTAACAGGTGTCCAGGAGATTTTTCTTTTACCTATCTAGTTAACAGACACTGAAGTGGGCATTCATCCCTGGTAGCTTGTTCCTGAACACTGATGTTTAAAAATTGCTCCCCTGCTGAGGACCAGCCTCAGTCATTTTGGGGGAATCTAGTTGGATCAGTATGACATCGTAGTTGCAGGCAATGATCCAGGTGTATGTTGACAGGGGACTCATTGTTCTGAAGCTGTGCTTGGAGACAGCTTTCAGGTTTTCTCTCTGAGTTCACCTCAGTCTTTTATTGATGACACACTTCCTTCTTATAAAATAATACAAAATCAAAAGGCCTTTTAAATAATTTTCCCCAAGAAGCCCTATGTAAATATGTCACCAGAAAGCACAGTGCATACATAAATTCACAGTTCAGTGTCTGCAAAAGCAATTTGTACATTAACTTTAACTCTCAGAAAAGCCTGCAAATCATAGATTATCTGGGCATAAACTTGCCATTTTTAGCACTGGCATGAAAACAGAAAGGTGCTAAACAGATCAGAGAAATATTCATATTTTTAGCATGTCTAAATTTGCTAAATCTCTTCTGCCAGTTTGTTAAGCTCATCAAAATATCTATTTCTATAGTGCTTTTCAAAGTCTTTTTTTTTAATTCCTTAATTTTTTATTCCTGGTACCACTACCACAATTTACAGGTACAATACCTGATGTAATGAAAAGAAAAAGAAAAAGACAAAGCTACAACAGATAAAAGACCTCAAGAATGAACATCTAATTGACACTACATTGCATTAATCAGTAGCTGCACTTTTTACAAACTGTGGCTATGACAGTCCTGAACAAGAAGGGTTTCCTGTTTAAGCTGCAGTAACTTTTCTGACTATGGATCATCGTTCCTTCTGTGGTAGATTTTTTTTTTTGAATTAATTTTTTATTAGGTATTTTCCTCATTTACATTTCCAATGCTATCCAAAAAGTCCCCAATACACTCCCCCCCCCAACTCCCCTACCCACCCACTCCCACTTTTTGGCCCTGGCGTTCCCCTGTACTGGGGCATATAAAGTTTGCAAGTCCAATGGGCCTCTCTTTCCAGTGATGGCTGACTATGCCGTCTTTTGATACATATGCAGCTAGAGTCAAGAGCTCTGGGGTACTGGTTAGTTCATAATGTTGTCTGTGGCAGATTTTTACAGTTCCTCTAATGCATTTGGGACGACTGTCTCAATGTAACCTGCAGCTTTCCTGACAACTCCTGGCTCTCCTGCTAAGAACTGTAGCCGTTTCTGTTTTATTTTAAAACCTTCTGCTACCATATCCACCATTTCCACTTCCAGATCCACCATGGGGACTGTCTGAGCTTCTTCCACCAAAACTGTGCCCCTTCATGGGTCCATAATTTGATTGTTGCTGTCCAGTATAGTTTCCAAAGTCATTATAGTTTCCACCACCACTATAGTTACCTCCACCAAAATATCCTCCTTCATTGTAACCATCATAGCCTCCTCCTCCACCACCATATCCACCACCCTGGTTTCCATATCCTGGTCCACCACCTCCATAACCTCCTCTACTACTGTAACCAGGACCACCACCATAGTTGCCAATATCACCTCCAAATCCATTATATCCACCATCACCACCTCCATAACTACCTCTGCTGCCACCACCTCCACCACCATAGCCACCTCTTCCACCAAAGTTTCCTCCATGACCTATAAAGTTACCAGATCCTCCTCCGTGACCTCTCTGTGATCCAGCAGGCTGCATCTCTTGTTTAGAAAGGGCCTTTTTCACTTCACAATTATGCCCATTAATAGTGTGGTATTTCTGAACAACAATTTTATCAGCTGTGTCATGATCATCAAAAGTTACAAAAGCAAATCCTCTCTTTTTCCCACTCTGCCTGTCTTCCATAACCTCTATGGTTTCAATCTTGCCATATTTTTCAAAGTAGTCTCTCAGGTTATATTCTTCCGTATCCTCTTTAATACCACCAACGAAAATTTTCTTCACCGTTAAATGGGCACCAGACTTTACAGAATCCTCTAGAAACAGCTCTCTTCTGTTCCACCACACGCCCATCAACCTTGTGTGGCCAAGCACACATTGCAGCAGCCACCTCTTCAACACAAGAGTAGGTCACAAAACCAAAGCCTCTGGAATGTTTTGTTTGGGGATCTCTCATTACCACACAGTCTGTAAGTGTGCCCTATTTCTCAAAATGTTCTCTTAAGCTATCATCTGTTTTTTCAAAGCTCAGACCACCAATAAACAGCTTCCTCAGCTGCTCTGCTTCCATTGGATCATGGCCCTCCATTTTGAGACCAGACTCGCCTCTTCCAACTCGAGTTCAATATGGAGCCCAGCTTTTCAAACTCTTTTCCATGTTCAATGTTAATTCCTCTGGCAGCTTCCCCCAGGGTTCCTCACAAAACTGAATTCAATCTCTTAGAACTTGTACCCTAATTTCCTTAGGCAGGGGATGCCAGGGATTCAAATCAGTGTGTTCTGGTCTTTCCAGGAAGGTCAGTTCCCTAATCCAACAGCTCCCATGCAGGGTCTAAACCCTTGTGTCCATCTATCATACATATATCTTCCCATTTTCCCCAATATTTCAGCATCAAACTTTCTGTTATTAGAGATCACTCCTTGTCAGGGTTCTCACCATTGCTCACTAATTCAGGAGACCCAGATATTCCTTCTTTTATCTTATGCCTTGCAATTTCTATGGACATCCCTGTCCTTAGTGACAAGGCCCAATGTTCATTTTCTTTCATTTTGGATGTTCAGTTTTCTAAACTACTAAAGCTTCAGATTTCTTAAAAAAACATTTCCTGCTTCAGATATTTCCTGGAAACTATGCAATCATCATGAGTTGGCTGAAGATTCACAGAGAACAGTTAACACACTCAGCCTCAGCATCCAGGGCTGCTTGTCCCGATATGCCTGGGTTGACTGCTTGAATGGCCAGCACCAAATAAGTCTGTTCTTTATAGATGTCAGAGCCATTTCCTTTCTCGGAACACCCTCAATCCCTTTCCCAGACATTTTTGCCAGAGTTGTATTTGAGGAGAAATGTGGTAAAGAAAAAGGCAAAAGAAGCAAGCATACAAGACAGAGCAACACCGTCTTTCACCAGAAAGACAGAGATGCATTATTCAGGTTGACGGTGCTCCAGCAGCTAACACTGTGCCAAGCAGTCGCATTTGCAACCGTGCCATACCTGACATTCCCCGATGACACATGAATGCCCATTTATGTTCTTTGGGCTGTAGTGACAAGAAAATGACAGCAAAGCTGACAGCAGCCACTGCCCCTTCTGTTTCAGAAGGAAGCCACCCCTCCCAACACCCAGTGTGCCTTTTCTTTCTCAAGCCCTACATTTTGTCCTCATTGTGAGGAAAAAAAAGTTGAGAGGTGACAATTGAAGTATCAAGTATGCAAAGTCAGAAAAATTTCAACATTAAAGGTAGCAACAGGGTTTTAGTCTGAGTGCTGACCAATTGTGGTTCTCTCTCTCTCTCTCTCTCTCTCTCTCTCTCTCTCTCTCTCTCTCTCTCTCTCTCTCTTGTCTAAGAGAGGCTGGAGGAATTGTCACTTTCATGAGAAATCCTTATAGGTTGAAGGGATACGAGCAATGTTTTGACAGCTGGTTGGGAAGTGGGTGGGAATGCTGAATGTTCAGGTGCAATGACCTGGTCTTAAATGGCCCTCTAAGCCCCATGTTAAAGGCTTGTTGGGAGGGCACTGCTGGGGGAAATGACCTATGAGGTAAGCAGTGCCTTCTGTCTCTGCCACTCGGCACACCTATCATAAACTCAAAGTGCAGGGCCATGTCACCTGGAAATAGAACCTTCAGAATATTAAGCTAGAAAATGAATGTCTAAATATTATAAAGTAGATTTCTGTCCCTCACCGAGTATAATACTCAAATACAAATGCACCTAAGATTTTAATATAATACTTGAAACTGTTGAAGAAAAAATCAAAGGAAGCTCTTCAAACACAGAGCAAAGCAAAGACTGAAAGGACCTCCTGCATTCAGGAGATGATGCCAGCCATTAACAAATGCAATCTCATGAACTCAAAAAGCTTCTGCCAAGCAAGAGAAATATCAGTGAAGTGGCTGGCCACAGAATCGAAGAAAGTCTATATACTGTTACATCTGATAGAGAGGATTAATATCTAGAGTGGAGGGAACTAAAAAATAACCAACAAGAACCTAATTAGTAACTGGCATCATCAATTAAAAGCTTGTTCAAGAAAGATGAAAATCACCTGACCAAAATAAAATGAAAAGCATGTTCAACCTCACTTTTCATCAAAGAAGTACAAATAAAGGCTAAATGGAGATTCATTTTTCCCAAGTCAGAATGGCACTACTTAAATTAAGACATGACAAACTCTGTCAAAAAAATAAACTGAAGAAAAACCTCCTGCATCACTGCTGAGGATATAAGCTTTTTCATCATGTATAGAAGTTCAAACAAACCTCAGACATTTACATACCTGATACCATGCTGGACCCCATGCGAACCTTAGAACCCAGCAGGTAGCCACCCCGCCCCAACACCTGCAAAATGGCAGCAAAGACCTAACCTATTAAACACCCAGTCCACAGTTCCAGGATCCAGGAAAGTACCTGAATGTGCCAGCCTTGCCTTTCGGCTTCTATAGGTCTGCTTCTTGATAACTATTCTAGCTAACTGCAGTGTCATTCATGATATAGCTGTTGTACTTGAAAGTCTAAAGACGGTGAGATTCAGGGCTGCACCATTTGCACAAGTTCCCCATGCAGCAGCTGGTTAGTAGTATAGTTTTTATTCACCTTTAAGAGAGACCATGTGTTTTCATTGCTAGAATTACCACACGGTAGAATCATAATCGTGGTCCTTCAAACAACTAAAATTGAATCTACCATTTGACCTAGGTAATACCATTCCTGGGTATTTATTTACAAAAAGTATTTTAATTCACTATATTAGAGACTTATTTGCCTGTCAGTGTTGATTGTAGCACACCTGTACTTGACTCTCATATTGCATAACCAGAATCTATTCAGGGTTTTCTAGAGGAATAGAACTGATAGAATGAATCTGACTGTGTGTCTCTCTGTCTATATAAAGGAGGATGATTAGATTGTACTACCAGGCTATGGCTTAGCTTGTCCAAAAATGGCTGTCTAGCACCAGGCATTCCAAGAGTCCAGTAATTGTTTAATCCATCAGGCTGTGTCAGCTGTTCTCTGATGTAGTCTGTCTAGATTCCAAAAGAAATGGTCTCTAATATCAGTGAAGGCATGGACTTGCCAGCAAGAGCAAGGGCAAGCAACCAAAGAGCATAGTGCTCTCTTCTTCCACATTCTTTATATAGGCTACCACCAGATGGGTTAGCCCAAATTAAAAGCAGACCTTCCTACCTGAAAAGACCCAGATTAATGTTGGCTATTTCTACTTCAAATAATTTAATATATTTTAATTTTAAAAAATCCCTCACTGGTGTACCCAATAAATTAGATTTTAGTTAATTCCAGGTGTAGCCTGGTTGACACCAAAAATAGTCATTGCAACAGTTCACTGCAGCTACATTAGGGAAATAGCATGTGTGTCAACAACATAGAAGGGGAGAAAGAAAATGGGATGTGTAAACATAATGGGAAATTATTTATTCATAAAAATAAAACTATGCTGTTTGCAGGAAAACAAAACAGTGGAGATTAGCATATGAATTAAGTTGGCTCAAGTTAAGTACATTTTCCTTATTAAGTGGGTCCTAGATTATACTTGAAAAATGGAATCCTGGTTGTATGTGTTTTGTGAACTTGAACAGAAATCTTTGTAGCAGAAAAATGATTGATAAGGGCTGTGATGAGTGATAAGAAATATGCAGATCTATGAAAATGGAGGGAAAGTGTGCCCAATATTCAGTATGTACTTCAAGATATATCCTGTCCAGTGAATGAAAAACTTAACAATTATTTCAATACAAGTGTAGCATATTTTCAATTGATTTACTATTAAGTATATTTCTCAAGTTCTATATCATATATAATAGGATAAAATTAGATTATCAATGTTAACAGAAACATCAGAATACAATTATATTAGCCACAAATAAAATAACCAACTTAACAGTTTTTAGGTAGTTTACTAACTATTCAACTATATGTGGATATATTTTGTCTATCATTCTATAAATACTTTAATCTTCTATATTCCTACACTTGTACTTATGTATATGCATATTTTTATATAGATTTGCATACATCAGTGATTATTTCTTTCCTTGTTCACACTGACAGCACTTTCTTGCAAAGATGTAGCCAGCTCTTACCTTACATAGCCATAATATTGAGAGATTTCCATATCCTTCTCCTCCTGAAGGGAAAGCTGCAGTTTTCTAGGAGAGGTACACATGGTGGCATTCTCTCGCTCCTATTGAGCCTGCCTCTTCATGACCTCCCTCTCTGGCTTCTGCTCTCCTGTGATGAGCTATGTGGTGACTGGTCTCAGAATGTCAACTTTCCTCCATGGAATGGGTTGACATCTAAAGTCTTAGAGCAGATTATTAGGTTTGAGGACTGGAAGGTGATGACACCTTGATTTTGGTAGCAGAAACAAGCTCCCTCTGGAATGAAGTATGAGATGATGTTCTGTAGTGTGCAGCCATTAAGGCTGGAGTGGCTGGGCCTGGCCTAGGATCTTTGTGACTAATGAACGTTCAGAGACCCCTGAAAGAGGAAATACCCGTTTTCTTCTCACTCTTCTTTCCCAGTGAGTGAAAGCCCTTCATGGAATCCAGCATATGCTTGCCAAGGGGGATTTGAGGCTTTTTACAGTTGTTGTGGCTGAGCTCAGGTCGATGTTGGTCTTGGGGATAGTGGGCTTCTCTTCTGTTTTGACTCTGTTCCTTGACTGCTTACATTTATTTGTTTTCTTGGAGTTGTTCTCTGGTCCACTTGGTCTTTCTTGCCCCTTTCCTCTAAGTCTACTGTGTCTTCTGGGTGTTTCTTTGGGAACTTTACCTTTCAGGTGCATTGTGATGTTGTTGATAGCCATATCACCTGCCCTAAATCCCACAGCTCCTTCTCCATTCCCCAATCCTCGTAATGGATTTTGAGCTGAGGGACTCCATCAAGCAGCTTAGAGGCTTTAAGGTCATTCTTCCTCACTTTGCCAGAGTGACCACTAATGAGTCTCCAGTTATCATGGCACTGATTCTGTTCTATGACTGTGAGGGTATTGACAAGTTGGGAAATGTGAATATCTGCCTCCACTGTAGTGATGTCCTCAAAACGATGCTGAATCCCATCTTGTTCTCTATCTTCCCTACCTCTTCTAGATGCAGCCCGATGGTTCCCAAACTGGCATTTCGAGAAGCTGACTTCTACCTTAGGCTCCCAGTATCAGTGAGGTGAAGAACCTTCAGCATGGCACAGTGTGCTAAAGGGAGAAGTGATGGGTCTTGTTTTTTTTTTAAGTGCCCTCATAGGCATCCCAAGGCATTGACAGCTCAGCTTTCATCACAAGCATGTTTTCATTCTCTCTTTGTTCCAGTCCTGGAGCTTAAGGCAAGGTCAAGATTTCTGAAGGACAGTGGGTAGGGGCTGTTAATAATCAGTCCCCATCGACAGGTTAAGTCTTCATCTGGTAAACCTGGAAAAGGATGTTGGACTGTTCTAAACTCTGCAGCAGACAACTGTGTCTGGCTTGAAGGTGGCAATCCCAGGGACTTCTCCATTTCCACATCTCAGAGTCAAGGACAGTTAAGGCAGTCAGCACCTGCACTGTGAGATGCTCCCCTACCACAATTCTTATAGCACCACAGCAGTCAGCTCCTGCATCAGTTGGAGGGCATTCGTATGAACCCTGCTTGAGCAACACGGAAGCACCTCTGTTGGCAGACAGATGGTGACTGCCCTATTTCTGCTGGCCATGCTATGTGATGTTTTCTCAGATACTTTTGTGTTCTTTGGGTTTGTGTGGTGCGTGGGGGCATAGCCTCCATGGTTAAGTTACAGAATTTTCTCTATGTCTTCTCTTCATTGCCTTACTGTTTGTCTTTGATACAGTACCTCTCATTTCCAAGAAAGTTTTCTCTTAGGCAGGTTGTCTGGTCCATAATTTCCAGGAGCTTACCTGCCACTGCCAACTTCTTTCAGTTTAAGGCATTACTCACAAGGTCTGGATGCCTGGCGTTTTATGTGGGTTTAGGCATCCACAGTTTGGTTCTCCTGCAAGGCAGGCTTTTCAACAACTGAGGCTTTTCTCTAGCCCATGTTTCACAGATTCCTTATAAGTGATATGAAAACTGATTTAAGAAATCAAAATATTTTGACTCAGGTGTGAATCAGTAGTAAAAACCATGTCTATATGATCTTATGTCCTTGGTTATCTCTGAAGTACCAAAACAAATGAAAGAATAAAAAAAGATGAGCAGCTTTAGCCAACATAACAATGGTACCTGGACTGCACCAGACTCCCCTTGTAAAGTTTTAAGATTAAGAAGATTCTAGAATAGGCACTGGGGATCTGGGAAAAGTACTTCTTCCAGGACAGATTAAGAGTTGCATTGCTCTGGAGAAAGATTTTACCTCTTGGAAAATCCAGTGTTAACTAAAACAAAAAGTCATTATTGTCTTCTATACCCAAGAGCAATTAATCCAGTGTGTTGGTGCACATAACTGATTATCTTGGGTAATTAATTACATGCATGTCTGTTGTGTCCTCCATGGATATCATTTAATTCAGGATGGATACCACTCACATTAAACTTTCTCATGACAGAGTCTGAAGGTAGTGATGTAAAGCCAGAGCTGGACCTAACCAGTCAAGACTCTCATTCTACCCTTGTGTCTACTATTGAAAGTCTTCAGTCTCGTTAAAATGCTTATCCCACTCCTTTCTTCCTGGCTCTGTACTTACTGGGAAGACTGGTGTCTGACATAGCTTAAGCAGATGCAGAATAGGAGAAGACAGATGTGAGGAGTGGCATTTGGATATTCCTTGGGTTAATCACCTTTAGCACCATCACCATCTCTGGTTGGGGAGCAGAGGTCTGACTCACAGGGTAGGGGACAGAGCCACAGACCAGCAGGCACTGGCACTGTCTGAGTTCTGCAGCTCTCAGAGGGCCCATTGTGCTCATAGTAATAAACCTGGCTTCCCTCCTGTTAGGAAGGTGCCAGTCAGTGTACTTTGCACCTGTCATGGTGTGGCCTGGATGAAGCTGGCTCACAGCATTTGATAGAAAGGGGATATGATATAGTGACCTAACATTTTATCACACTGGGATGTCACAGACAGGGAGGAGAGTACAGTGTCCTGGTCAATGATTGTCACATTGAATTCCAGAAGTGTATTTTCTCATGTCTGTGCTTCTTGTAAGATCCCACTTGGGAGTGCCTAGATAGGAGAGTGCTAAGATGGAGTTCTGTCCATAGTCAGTCAGCATTGTTTAATGGTTGTGCCAACATGTAGAATGAGGTAGGCACTGTCAGTGAGCAGTGGGAGAAGAGTGCTTGTGGCTGATGGCAGGAGCCATGCTGAAATCAAAACTGGGATGGAGACCCTGGTGAAGATTCACACTTTCCTGCTGTGTGCATGGAGTTGCTCAGCACAGGCATGGGGGATTGCATGGCACTTGCTATTCCAAAGAAAGCTGTGCTTTGGAAATTCTCTATAGGCAGGAAGAGGGCAGTAGGAAATGGTGAGATTGATGCTTTCTAGCTTCCTGTGGGGAGTAGTGCTATCTCCAGTTTGTACTGTCTGGGATTGTCTAAGACTGTTTTTCAGTTTTCTAGCCACTCATGATGGTTTGTATATGATTGGCCCAGGGACTGGCATTATTAGGAGGTATGACCTTGTTGGAGTAGGTGTGTCACTGTGGGTTTGGGCTTAAGACCCTCACCCTAGCTGCTTGGAAGGCTGTATTCCACTAGGAGCCTTCAGGTGACGATGTAGAACTCTCGGCTCTACCTGCATCATGCCTGCCTAGATGCTGTCCTGCTCCCACCTTGATAATAATAGACTGAACCTCTGAACCTATAAACCAGCCCCAATTAAATGTTGTCTTTAGAAGAGTTGCACTAGTCATGGTGTCTATTCACAGCAGTAGAACCCTAACTAAGCCAGAAGTTGGTATCAGGAGTGGGATATTGCTTTTATAGGCTTGACCATGCTTTTGTTTGGAAGACTGTGGATTTTGGTACCTGGATTTGGGAAGCAGTAGAATGTTTTTATGGGGTTTAGTGGGCTATCCTAGTAGGAATATGGAATACTTTGTTACAGAGAATAACTTGAATTTTGCAGACCTGGCCCAAGAGGTTTCAGCCTAGAGACTGCTCTATAATATTTTGGTAAAGAATGTGGCTACTTTTTGTAACTTGTCTGAAAAGTGTACCTGAGGCTAAGGAGAAAAGACTCAGATTAATTTCATTGACAAAGCAAGTCTCAGAAATGCCCATCATAGACTTTGTTTTTGGATTAAGTCCTGTGGAGTGCATTTTAAACAAGTGTAGCAAGCTGAGGAAGGAAAAATACAAAATTTATGGTTCAAGTATTAAACGGGCACAAGGAAGTGAGATGGAGCCTTATCCTGTGTTCTAGGAGATAGCAGATTAAGAGAGTGGGACTTTGCAGTATGCTCAGCTAAGTTTATATCCAGGTGTGGTGGCACACACCTTTAATCCCATGAGACAGGCATGCAGATCTCTGAGTTCAAAGAAAGTCTACAGAGAAAGTTCCAGGACAGAAAGAGTCTGAAAATAGAAAGCTGGTGATAATGTAATATCCCAAGAGGGGGCAAGCTACAGCCCCAGGAAGCAGCAGAATTCAGCAGCTTTGGTCATTTCTGGCAGCTTTTGGGAGAAAGGAGAGTACTGGGACAATTGATGCTGGTTAGCTGGAGCTAAGAAATTAGCAGTGATTAAGAAGAGACCAGCATCACTGAGGTAAAATCTTCTGGGAAGTGTTTTTTGAGAGCACATAGCTGTGTTCCACAGATAGCCAAGATTTAAACATACTAAAACTAAGGAAAGATGTGATCAAAACAAATGTTTTAAAGTTTGGTTCCTACCTGGCACAGTTGGTGGTTGTGGGAGTAACAATAATCCACAGGAGAATGGAGCAGGTAGATGGTCACCTTTGTCTGATCTGCTGACCAAACCATGCAGTGTGTTCAATATCAGACAATGCTCACTGGTCACTGGTAACGAATGATATGAATTTTTTTTTTGGCAGAACCATGGAAACCCCAGGATTCTCAGGTGGTGATAGGGTGATTGGAAGAGTAATGTAATCAATCAAGCAATAGCCAATTTTAAGGTCAGATTATGAGCTACATAAGAATCTGATAATAGTGGATGAACAAGATACCAGAAGACCAACAGCAGCCATGAAAGCCCGTGTATGTGCTAATGAAGAAAAGTAATCTTGGCATATCTGACCCCCTTTCCAGGAACTTTAGCCCAGGAGATCATGACAGTGACTTTTATAAGGGTCATTGATGAGGCTATTTATGATGTGTGTATCATGTATCACATTCCAACAGATTGCACCGCATCAGTGCTCACTGTCTTACAGTTTTACTGCTGTGAATACAAACGACGCCCATAGGAAGGAATAAAGGACCAACATTGTGACTGTGTTGAAATATAGGACTGAGGGCATTAAATGCCCCTTGTGAGAAATTATGAATGCCATCTCTTCTTTTCTGGTTTCTTCTCCAGAGGTCCTTTTTTCCACTGTTCTGGATCATATTGGACCGTCCATCTCTCTTATTTTTATCCACTTTTTCTAGTCTTTGATCCTTGAACCAACTTGACCCTGCACACTTACACTAGTGGGTGATATCACTGTGAACATCCACAAAGTGTAGTCTTCATTTCATTAAGCACATGTGTGTAAAGTGTGTTCTGCCCTTACAAGTAAACAACAGAAGGTCTGCATGCATCCCCTCTTTCAGCATTTGTTGCTGTTCTCCTGTCAATATTCTATTACCTCTGGAATTTTACCCTCTTCTTTCATTTGCCTCTTTCTTTCTTTTTTCTTTTTTCTTTTTTTCTTTCTTTTTTCTTTCTTTCTTTTTTTCATTTGCCACTTCTTTCATTTGCCTCTGTAGCTCAAGTTGTTCTGGAATTTACTGTAAATGCTCCTTGGCTTCAAAAAATATATACTGAGATGAAGCAAATCTGATATTTCCAAGTTGAACATGCTTAACTGATGACAGGAAAGGAGTCATAAATCAAAGGTTGTGTCAGCATCACTAAGGTGCGCAAACACTTGTATTTCTTTCTTTTTGTTTATATAGTAGGTTATATTGATGGTCTTATGTATATTGAACAATCCCTATATTCCTGAGTTGAAGCCAACTTGAACATGTTGGATGATGTTTTTGTGTGTGCTCGGATTTGGTTTGCTCATATTTTATTAAGTATATTTGCATCAATGTTCATAAGAGAAATTGACCTGAAATTATTTTTCTTTGTTGAATCCTTGTGTGATTTAGTATCAGGCTGACCGTGGCCCCATAGAAAGGGTTTTGCAATGTTTCTTCTGGTTCTATTTTCTGAAATAGGTGATGAGTATTAATGTTAGGTCTTTCTTGAAAGTCTGGGGTAATTCTGCACCAAAACCATCAGGGTCTTGACTTTTTTTGATTAGGAGACTTTTATTGACTGCTTCTATTATTGTAGGGTTTATAAAACTGTTCAGATTATTTACCTGGTCTTAATTTAACTTTGGTAAGTAGAATCATTCCAGAAAATTGTCCATTTCATTTAGATTTTCCAGTTTTGTGGAGTACAGGTTTTGAGAAAGACATAGTGATACTTTGAATTTCCTAAGTCTCTGTTGATATGTTTTGCCTTTTGGATTTTGTTAATTTGGTTATTGTCTCTCTGCCTTTTAGCTAGTTTGGCTAATGGTTTGTTCATTTGCTGTTTTTCTCAAGGATCCAGCTGTTGGTTTTGTTGCTTCTTTGAATTGTTGTTTTTGTTTCTAATATATTGATTTAAGCCCTGAGTTTGATTATTTTGTGCTATCTACTCCTCTTGCCTGTGCTTGATTCCTTTTGTTCTATGGCATTCAGATTTGCTATTATGAGATCTCTGCAGTTTATTTTTTTCCAGCTCCAGCTCTTGTATGCCTTTTGAACCACTAGGTCAGTCCCTGGGAGCCCCAAAGGGTCCAAGTAATTGACTTTGTTGGTCTTTTTATTTTATTTTTTAATTTTATTTTTATTAGGTATTTTCCTCCTTTACATTTTCAATGCTATCTCAAAAGTCCACCATACCCTCCCCCCAATCCACTACCCACCCACTCCCCCGTTTTAGCCCTGGGGTTCCCCTGTACTAGGGCATATACAGTTTGCAAGTCCAACGGGTCTCTCTTTGCAGTGATGGCCGACTAGGCCATCTTTTGATACATATGTAGCTAGAGTCAAGAGCTCTGGGGTATTGCTTAGTTCATAATGTTGTTCCACCTATAGGGTTGCAGTTCCCTTTAGCTCCTTGAGTAATTTCTCTAGCTCCTCATTGGGGGCCGTGTGACCCATCCAATAGCTGACTGTGATCATCCACTTCTGTGTATGCTAGGCCCCGGCATCCTCCTTTGTTGATGGCTTAGTCCCTGGGATTTCAGGGGGTCTGGTTGGTTGATGTTGTTGTTTTTCCTGTGGGGTTTCAAAAGTCTTCAACTCCTTCAGTCCCTTCTCTCTTTCTCTCTGCATTGGGGACTGGTTGTTCCTCATAACATGGATTGCAAGTTGGGCCAATCATAGACTGGCCATTACTGCACTCTCTGCTCCATTTTTGTCCCTATACTTTCTGTATGCAGGAAAAATTTTGGGTCAGATGTTTTGTCAGTGGGTTGGTATGATTGTCCTTTCACAGGTAGTCCTCCCTGCTACAAGTCTTTTTCACTTTGAGAGCACTTGGTGCTATAGCTTTCCTCTTGGTTATGTTGTGCCTTCATACTCATTGAATTTTAGGAACTCTTTAATGTTTTCTTTACTTCTTCCTGTCCCAGTGGTCACCGAGTAGAAAGTTGTTCAGTTTCCATGAGTTTGTAGGCTTTCTGCTGTTTCTTTTCTTGTTGAAGTCCAACTTTAATCCATGGTGATCTAATATGATATAAGGGATTATTTCAATCTTCTTTATCTGTTGACAAAGGCTTGCTTTATGAATAACTATGTTGTCAGTCTTGGAGAAGGATCCATGAGGTGCTGAGAATAAGGTATATTGTTTTGTACTCAGGTAAAATGTTCTATAAATATCTGTTAGGTTCACATGATCATAACCTCTTACCTTCATTATTCTTTGTTGACTTTGTTTTCATAATAACCTGTTAATTGTTAAGAGTGGGGTGTTGAAGTCCCTCATATTAATGTATGCTGGTGTGATTTTAAGCTCCTTTCTGCAAGCACTTGTTGGCATCCACAATAGTGTCTGAGTTTGGTGACACTCTATGGGATGGATCCCCAGGTGGGGGGCAGTCCATGGATGGTCTTTCCTTCAGTTTCTGCTCTACACTTTGTCTGTTTATCTCTTCCCATGGGTATTTTGTTCACCTCTTCTAAGAAGGACTGAAGCATCCAGATTTTGGTCTTTTTTCTTCTTGAGCTTCATGTGGTCTTTGAATTGTATCTTGGGTATTCTGAGCTTCTGGGCTAATACCATTTATCAGTAAGTACACACTATTTGTGTTCTTTTGTGATTGGGTTACCTCACTCAGGATGGTGTTTTCTAGTTCCATTCACTTGCCTGAGAACTTCACCAATTGGTCGTTTTTAATAGCTGAGTAGAACTCCATTGTGTAAATGTACCATATTTTTTGTATCCATTCCTCTGTTGAGAGACATCTGGGTTCTTTCCAGCTTCTGGCTATTATAAATAAGGCTTCTATGAACATAGTGGAGCATGTTTCCTTATTACACATTGCAGCATCTTCTGGGTGTATGCCTAGGAGTGATATAGTTGGGTCCTCAGGTAGTACTATGTCCAATTTTCTGAGAAACCACCAGACTAATTTCCAGACTGGTTTTACCAGCTTGGAATCCCACCAGCAATAGAGGAGTGTTCTTCTTTCTCCACATCCTCTCCAGCATCTGCTGTCACCTGAGGTTTTTATCTTAGCCATTTTGACTGACTAAGACACTGAGTCGGCCAATTCAGACTCTGGGCCTTGATTTCTTTTGTGTACTGAGTCAGTTCCCTGAAAGTTGTCTTGGGATCCCTGATTCATTTCACAAACCAGCTTCCAGGCCCGTTTCCTCTGTACTTTCATTTTGGCTAAATTCTGGCGTCTCTCATCCCAGTTACCCTTCATTGTCGGCCAGCTTCTGGAGAAATCTGATGATGTTTCCTCCAGGACTCACTCATTCTTTTCCCTTTCTTAGCCTTGTTTGGCAGCTTTCACCCACAAGAACTTTTTCTTATTTAAATTTCCACTCGGGGAAAATCTCTTATGCTCAAGAAACAACATAAACATAGTACATAGATTTACACTTGCCAGCCTCAATGGAACACAACCAAATTTCAAATATGGTACCTGGGAGTCATGCTATCCAGACACCGTCATTGTGTGTGTTTCTGACAGCACATGCACCTTAGGGTTAGCTTCAGACCTGAAGGAGAGCAGGCTATGCAGGCCTGTACTCTGTCGAGTGGCAACTTTTTTCTGAGGCCCCTTTACTTTGCAGGTCAGGATTAATGAAGTATAGGGAGGAGGCAAGGTGGCATAGAGAGGACAACAGGGAATTTGGGGACTAGGGAGGGTACAAGTGGGCCAGTGATATTGGCAGTAATGGCTGTAGGATTCCTTTTGCATTCTGGGTTTGTTTATTTATTTTGTGTTGTTTTTGTTTTTGCATAAGGGGCTCACTGGGTGGCCTTGTGTGGCCTAGAATTCCTTCCCCAGTTTATTAGTCAAATCCTTTATGATGGACCAGGATTTACTTCTATTTCTGCTACTAAGTACTTTTATGACCTCATTTAAGGCTTTCTTTCTTATAAGTAAAACATATATATATAGGTTTAGCTGGCATTGAAGCAAAAATCTAGGTATGGGTAATTAGTATAGTAACTTTTAAAAATTTTATTTTATTATGCTGAAGATCATTACACAAGGTTCCTACCCTAAATTCCTAACTGCAGTACTAGTTGTACCTCCTGAAGGATACTAACCCATGTGATTTAGCTTAGCTGAAGGTCAGGTCCAGTCTCTAATAGAAGGATTTTAATCTTGGGGGAAGACACTCCAGATGCAGTGCAGATCAAGGTGGCATATCTTTCCAGCTTTGCAGGGAAGAGCACATTTTGGTCTTTAGTTATAAACTGTCCAGTGGGCATCCTGGAGGTCTAGGATGTATCTGGTTATCTCCAGTGATGTTTCTGAGTTCTGGTTATCAGATGTAGCCTTGGGTGTTGTGGATTTCCTTGACTAAACTGTTCTACGTTTTTTAAAATTTTTTAAAACTATGTTCATTACAGCTGACTCTGATGGTCTTGGAGTCTTTGGGGTTTTTTGTTTGTTTGTTTTGTTTTGCTTTTTGTTTTTTTTGATTTTTTATTTATTTTTTCACTCTGAAGACAGTCTCCCTATGTCTCCCAGATACTTGCTATGAAGTCTAGGGTGAGCTTGAAAATGTAACATTCCTGTCTGAGCTTCTGGAGCATTGGAGTTTATAGTCTCTCTTATTGCATCCAATCGAGAAAGCACTCTAGGGATTTGGAACATTGGGTTCTATCACTGTGATAAAAGAAATAAAAATGATTTCTGTGCCTGAAGGTCTGGGAGAGAAAGGCCCAGCCCAGTCAGAAGTTAAGTCTATTTCACTTATTAGGAGTCTCTTAATTGTCTCTCTTCAAATATGTAGCATGACCTTGGTTATCTGCCAGTGTTTCCTGTGATTCTCAGATTACAGTATGATGGTGGGTTCCTCAGAGCAACAGTGATACGACAGTTGCCTGATAACTGAAATCTTGCTTTTTATGGAGGATACACTCAGTTTGTCAGCTTCAGAAAGCAGTGTATGAATTGTGATTCTTGTTTGCTAGAAAAGTACTGAGAACAATATTTGGCACAGAGGGACTTAGCAAATGAAGTATATGTTGTTGCATTTGGTAAATTAAGTTTATCACATGGACAATAGAATGCATAGTATAACCTCAGCACTCAGGAGGATAGAAAGCCTGAGGCCCTCTTAGCATACACATCAAGACCCTATCTGGAAAAGCTGACAAAGAAAAGGTTCAAATTTTTTGATTTTTGGCATCTGTTAAGAGAGTTATCTTGGAGAAGGTTCCCCAGAATCTACATATTAATTTATTTTCATGTTCATTGATGTTCTGGCTTCATGTGTGATGCATGTGTAAGATGTCACAAGCCCTAGACCTTGATTAACAGATAGATGTGAATTGTCATGTGGGTGCTGGGAAATTAACTTTTGTTCTCTGAAAGAGGAGCCAGAGGTCTTTATTCACTGAATCATATCTCCAGCTCTAGGAATCTACATGTTTTTTAAAAAAGATTTTAAAAGTGTGTAAGTGTATGTGTTTGTGTGTGTGTGTGTGTGTGTGTGTGTGTGTGTGTGTGTGTGTGTATCCATAGAGGGCGGAAGAGAACTCCATTGGATCTGAAGTTACAGGTTTGGAGCCACCCAGTGTGGGAGCTGGAACCTCTGGAAAAGCAACCAGTGCTCTTGATCCCTGAAACATCTCCCTAAACCCAGAACCTGTATTTTTTTTGAGTTTCTATTTTTTATTCTTTATCTCTCTTAAAGTTTTAATGCCAAAATTTTGTAAATGATAAAAGTTTATACATACACACATTTACATATCTACATCTTTTAAGATTAGAGCCCGAGCTTCATTGTTAAACTCTCTGTTAAAAAGAGGTTAAGACACAAGTCCCTTCTGCTCGACTCGAGACTCGAGCCCCGGGCTACCTTGCCAACAGAGTCTTGCCCAACACCCGCAAGGGTCCACACGGGACTCCCCACGGGACCCTAAGACCTCTGGTGAGTGGATCACAGTGCCTGCCCCAATCCAATCGCGCGGAACTTGAGACTGCGGTACATAGGGAAGCAGGCTACCCGGGCCTGATCTGGGGCACAAGTCCCTTCCGCTCGACTCGTGACTCGAGCCCCGGGCTACCTTGCCAGCAGAGTCTTGCCCAACACCCGCAAGGGTCCACACAGGACTCCCCACGGGACCCTAAGACCTCTGGTGAGTGGATCACAGTGCCTGCCCCAATCCAATCGCGCGGAACTCGAGACTGCGGTACATAGGGAAGCAGGCTACCCGGGCCTGATCTGGGGCACAAGTCCCTTCCGCTCGACTCGAGACTCGAGCCCCGGGCTACCTTGCCAGCAGAGTCTTGCCCAACACCCGCAAGGGTCCACACGGGACTCCCCACGGGACCCTAAGACCTCTGGTGAGTGGATCACAGTGCCTGCCCCAATCCAATCGCGCGGAACTTGAGACTGCGGTACATAGGGAAGCAGGCTACCCGGGCCTGATCTGGGGCACAAGTCCCTTCTGCTCGACTCGAGACTCGAGCCCCGGGCTACCTTGCCAACAGAGTCTTGCCCAACACCCGCAAGGGTCCACACGGGACTCCCCACGGGACCCTAAGACCTCTGGTGAGTGGATCACAGTGCCTGCCCCAATCCAATCGCGCGGAACTTGAGACTGCGGTACATAGGGAAGCAGGCTACCCGGGCCTGATCTGGGGCACAAGTCCCTTCCGCTCGACTCGTGACTCGAGCCCCGGGCTACCTTGCCAGCAGAGTCTTGCCCAACACCCGCAAGGGTCCACACAGGACTCCCCACGGGACCCTAAGACCTCTGGTGAGTGGATCACAGTGCCTGCCCCAATCCAATCGCGCGGAACTCGAGACTGCGGTACATAGGGAAGCAGGCTACCCGGGCCTGATCTGGGGCACAAGTCCCTTCCGCTCCACTCGTGACTCGAGCCCCGGGCTACCTTGCCAGCAGAGTCTTGCCCAACACCCGCAAAGGTCCACACGGGACTCCCCACGGGACCCTAAGACCTCTGGTGAGTGGATCACAGTGCCTGCCCCAATCCAATCGCGCGGAACTTGAGACTGCGGTACATAGGGAAGCAGGCTACCCGGGCCTGATCTGGGGCACAAGTCCCTTCCGCTCCACTCGTGACTCGAGCCCCGGGCTACCTTGCCAGCAGAGTCTTGCCCAACACCCGCAAGGGTCCACACGGGACTCCCCACGGGACCCTAAGACCTCTGGTGAGTGGACCACAGTGCCTGCCCCAATCCAATCGCGCGGAACTTGAGACTGCGGTACATAGGGAAGCAGGCTACCCGGGCCTGATCTGGGGCACAAGTCCCTTCCGCTCCACTCGTGACTCGAGCCCCGGGCTACCTTGCCAGCAGAGTCTTGCCCAACACCCACAAGGGCCCACACGGGACTCCCCACGGGACCCTAAGACCTCTGGTGAGTGGACCACAGTGCCTGCCCCAATCCAATTGCGCGGAACTTGAGACTGCGGTACATAGGGAAGCAGGCTACCCGGGCCTGATCTGGGGCACAAGTCCCTTCCACTCGACTCGAGACTCGAGCCCCGGGCTACCTTGCCAGCAGAGTCTTGCCCAACACCCGCAAGGGTCCACACGGGACTCCCCACGGGACCCTAAGACCTCTGGTGAGTGGATCACAGTGCCTGCCCCAATCCAATCGCGCGGAACTTGAGACTGCGGTACATAGGGAAGCAGGCTACCCGGGCCTGATCTGGGGCACAAGTCCCTTCTGCTCGACTCGAGACTCGAGCCCCGGGCTACCTTGCCAACAGAGTCTTGCCCAACACCCGCAAGGGTCCACACGGGACTCCCCACGGGACCCTAAGACCTCTGGTGAGTGGATCACAGTGCCTGCCCCAATCCAATCGCGCGGAACTTGAGACTGCGGTACATAGGGAAGCAGGCTACCCGGGCCTGATCTGGGGCACAAGTCCCTTCCGCTCCACTCGTGACTCGAGCCCCGGGCTACCTTGCCAGCAGAGTCTTGCCCAACACCCGCAAGGGTCCACACAGGACTCCCCACGGGACCCTAAGACCTCTGGTGAGTGGATCACAGTGCCTGCCCCAATCCAATCGCGCGGAACTCGAGACTGCGGTACATAGGGAAGCAGGCTACCCGGGCCTGATCTGGGGCACAAGTCCCTTCCGCTCGACTCGAGACTCGAGCCCCGGGCTACCTTGACAGCAGAGTCTTGCCCAACACCCGCAAGGGTCCACACGGGACTCCCCACGGGACCCTAAGACCTCTGGTGAGTGGATCACAGTGCCTGCCCCAATCCAATCGCGCGGAACTTGAGACTGCGGTACATAGGGAAGCAGGCTACCCGGGCCTGATCTGGGGCACAAGTCCCTTCCGCTCCACTCGTGACTCGAGCCCCGGGCTACCTTGCCAGCAGAGTCTTGCCCAACACCCGCAAGGGTCCACACGGGACTCCCCACGGGACCCTAAGACCTCTGGTGAGTGGATCACAGTGCCTGCCCCAATCCAATCGCGCGGAACTTGAGACTGCGGTACATAGGGAAGCAGGCTACCCGGGCCTGATCTGGGGCACAAGTCCCTTCCGCTCCACTCGTGACTCGAGCCCCGGGCTACCTTGCCAGCAGAGTCTTGCCCAACACCCGCAAGGGTCCACACGGGACTCCCCACGGGACCCTAAGACCTCTGGTGAGTGGACCACAGTGCCTGCCCCAATCCAATCGCGCGGAACTTGAGACTGCGGTACATAGGGAAGCAGGCTACCCGGGCCTGATCTGGGGCACAAGTCCCTTCCGCTCCACTCGTGACTCGAGCCCCGGGCTACCTTGCCAGCAGAGTCTTGCCCAACACCCGCAAGGGTCCACACGGGACTCCCCACGGGACCCTAAGACCTCTGGTGAGTGGATCACAGTGCCTGCCCCAATCCAATCGCGCGGAACTTGAGACTGCGGTACATAGGGAAGCAGGCTACCCGGGCCTGATCTGGGGCACAAGTCCCTTCCGCTCCACTCGTGACTCGAGCCCCGGGCTACCTTGCCAGCAGAGTCTTGCCCAACACCCGCAAGGGTCCACACGGGACTCCCCACGGGACCCTAAGACCTCTGGTGAGTGGATCACAGTGCCTGCCCCAATCCAATCGCGCGGAACTTGAGACTGCGGTACATAGGGAAGCAGGCTACCCGGGCCTGATCTGGGGCACAAGTCCCTTCCGCTCGACTCGAGACTCGAGCCCCGGGCTACCTTGCCAGCAGAGTCTTGCCCAACACCCGCAAGGGTCCACACGGGACTCCCCACGGGACCCTAAGACCTCTGGTGAGTGGATCACAGTGCCTGCCCCAATCCAATCGCGCGGAACTTGAGACTGCGGTACATAGGGAAGCAGGCTACCCGGGCCTGATCTGGGGCACAAGTCCCTTCTGCTCGACTCGAGACTCGAGCCCCGGGCTACCTTGCCAACAGAGTCTTGCCCAACACCCGCAAGGGTCCACACGGGACTCCCCACGGGACCCTAAGACCTCTGGTGAGTGGATCACAGTGCCTGCCCCAATCCAATCGCGCGGAACTTGAGACTGCGGTACATAGGGAAGCAGGCTACCCGGGCCTGATCTGGGGCACAAGTCCCTTCCGCTCGACTCGTGACTCGAGCCCCGGGCTACCTTGCCAGCTGAGTCGCCTGACACCCGCAAGGGCCCACACAGGATTCCACACGTGATCCTAAGACCTCTAGTGAGTGGAACACAACTTCTGCCAGGAGTCTGGTTCGAACACCAGATATCTGGGTACCTGCCTTGCAAGAAGAGAGCTTGCCTGCAGAGAATACTCTGCCCACTGAAACTAAGGAGAGTGCTACCCTCCAGGTCTGCTCATAGAGGCTAACAGAGTCACCTGAAGAACAAGCTCTTAACAGTGACAACTAAAACAGCTAGCTTCAGAGATTACCAGATGGCGAAAGGCAAACGTAAGAATCCTACTAACAGAAATCAAGACCACTCACCATCATCAGAACGCAGCACTCCCACCCCACCTAGTCCTGGGCACCCCAACACAACCGAAAATCTAGACCCAGATTTAAAAACATTTCTCATGATGATGATAGAGGACATCAAGAAGGACTTTCATAAGTCACTTAAAGATTTACAGGAGAGCACTGCTAAAGAGTTACAGGCTCTCAAAGAAAAGCAGGAAAACACAGCCAAACAGGTGATGGAAATGAACAAAACCATACTAGAACTAAAAGGGGAAGTAGACACAATAAAGAAAACCCAAAGCGAGGCAACGGTGGAGATAGAAACCCTAGGAAAGAGATCTGGAACCATAGATGCGAGCATCATCAACAGAATACAAGAAATGGAAGAGAGAATCTCAGGTGCAGAAGATTCCATAGAGAACATCGACACAACAGTCAAAGAAAATACAAAATGCAAAAAGATCCTAACTCAAAACATCCAGGTAATCCAGGACACAATGAGAAGACCAAACCTACGGATAATAGGAATTGATGAGAATGAAGATTTTCAACTTAAAGGGCCAGCTAATATCTTCAACAAAATAATAGAAGAAAACTTCCCAAACATAAAAAAAGAGATGCCCATGATCATACAAGAAGCCTACAGAACTCCAAATAGACTGGACCAGAAAAGAAATTCCTCCCGACACATAATAATCAGAACAACAAATGCACTAAATAAAGATAGAATATTAAAAGCAGTAAGGGAGAAAGGTCAAGTAACATATAAAGGAAGGCCTATCAGAATTACACCAGACTTTTCACCAGAGACTATGAAAGCCAGAAGAGCCTGGACAGATGTTATACAGACACTAAGAGAACACAAATGCCAGCCCAGGCTACTATACCCGGCCAAACTCTCAATTACCATAGATGGAGAAACCAAAGTATTCCACGACAAAACCAAGTTCACACAATATCTTTCCACGAATCCAGCCCTTCAAAGGATAATAACAGAAAAGAAGCAATACAAGGACGGAAATCACGCCCTAGAACAACCAAGAAAGTAATCATTCAACAAACCAAAAAGAAGACAGCCACAAGAACAGAATGCCAACTCTAACAACAAAAATAAAAGGGAGCAACAATTACTTTTCCTTAATATCTCTTAATATCAATGGACTCAATTCCCCAATAAAAAGACATAGACTAACAGACTGGCTACACAAACAGGACCCAACATTCTGCTGCTTACAGGAAACCCATCTCAGGGAAAAAGACAGACACTACCTCAGAGTGAAAGGCTGGAAAACAATTTTCCAAGCAAATGGACTGAAGAAACAAGCTGGAGTAGCCATTTTAATATCGGATAAAATCGACTTCCAACCCAAAGTTATCAAAAAAGACAAGGAGGGACACTTCATACTCATCAAAGGTAAAATCCTCCAAGAGGAACTCTCAATTCTGAATATCTACGCACCAAATGCAAGGGCAGCCACATTCATTAGAGACACTTTAGTAAAGCTCAAAGCATACATTGCACCTCACACAATAATAGTGGGAGACTTCAACACACCACTTTCTTCAAAGGACAGATCGTGGAAACAGAAACTAAACAGGGACACAGTGAAACTAACAGAAGTTATGAAACAAATGGACCTGACAGATATCTACAGAACATTTTATCCTAAAACAAAAGGATATACCTTCTTCTCAGCACCTCACGGGACCTTCTCCAAAATTGACCATATAATTGGTCACAAAACAGGCCTCAATAGATACAAAAATATTGAAATTGTCCCATGTATCCTATCAGACCACCATGGCCTAAGACTGATCTTCAATAACAACATAAATAATGGAAAGCCAACATTCACGTGGAAACTGAATAACACTCTTCTCAATGATACCTTGGTCAAGGAAGGAATAAAGAAAGAAATTAAAGACTTTTTAGAGTTTAATGAAAATGAAGCCACAACGTACCCAAACCTATGGGACACAATGAAAGCATTTCTAAGAGGGAAACTCATAGCGCTGAGTGCCTCCAAGAAGAAACGGGAGACAGCACATACTAGCAGCTTGACAACACATCTAAAAGCCCTAGAAAAAAAGGAAGCAAATTCACCCAAGAGGAGTAGACGGCAGGAAATAATCAAACTCAGGGGTGAAATCAACCAAGTGGAAACAAGAAGAACTATTCAAAGAATTAACCAAACGAGGAGTTGGTTCTTTGAGAAAATCAACAAGATAGATAAACCCTTAGCTAGACTCACTAAAGGGCACAGGGACAAAATCCTAATTAACAAAATCAGAAATGAAAAGGGAGACATAACAACAGATCCTGAAGAAATCCAAAACACCATCAGATCCTTCTACAAAAGGCTATACTCAACAAAACTGGAAAACCTGGACGAAATGGACAAATTTCTGGGCAGATACCAGGTACCAAAGTTGAATCAGGATCAAGTTGACCATCTAAACAGTCCCATATCACCTAAAGAAATAGAAGCAGTTATTAATAGTCTCCCAACCAAAAAAATCCCAGGACCAGATGGGTTTAGTGCAGAGTTCTATCAGACCTTCAAAGAAGATCTAATTCCAATTCTGCACAAACTATTTCACAAAATAGAAGTAGAAGGTACTCTACCCAACTCATTTTATGAAGCCACTATTACTCTGATACCTAAACCACAGAAAGATCCAACAAAGATAGAGAACTTCAGACCAATTTCTCTTATGAATATCGATGCAAAAATCCTCAATAAAATTCTCGCTAACCGAATCCAAGAACACATTAAAGCAATCATCCATCCTGACCAAGTAGGTTTTATTCCAGGGATGCAGGGATGGTTTAATATACGAAAATCCATCAATGTAATCCATTATATAAACAAACTCAAAGACAAAAACCACATGATCATCTTGTTAGATGCAGAAAAAGCATTTGACAAGATCCAACACCCATTCATGATAAAAGTTTTGGAAAGATCAGGAATTCAAGGCCCATACCTAAATATGATAAAAGCAATCTACAGCAAACCAGTAGCCAACATCAAAGTAAATGGAGAGAAGCTGGAAGCAATCCCACTAAAATCAGGGACTAGACAAGGCTGCCCACTTTCTCCCTACCTTTTCAACATAGTACTTGAAGTATTAGCCAGAGCAATTCGACAACAAAAGGAGATCAAGGGGATACAAATTGGAAAAGAGGAAGTCAAAATATCACTTTTTGCAGATGATATGATAGTATATATAAGTGACCCTAAAAATTCTACCAGAGAACTCCTAAACCTGATAAACAGCTTCGGTGAAGTAGCTGGATATAAAATAAACTCAAACAAGTCAATGGCCTTTCTCTATACAAAGAATAAACAGGCTGAGAAAGAAATTAGGGAAACAACACCCTTCTCAATAGTCACAAATAATATAAAATATCTTGGCGTGACTCTCACTAAGGAGGTGAAAGATCTGTATGATAAAAACTTCAAATCTCTGAAGAAAGAAATTAAAGAAGATCTCAGAAGATGGAAAGATCTCCCATGCTCATGGATTGGCAGGATCAACATTGTAAAAATGGCTATCTTGCCAAAAGCAATCTACAGATTCAATGCAATCCCCATCAAAATTCCAACTCAATTCTTCAACGAATTGGAAGGAGCAATTTGCAAATTTGTCTGGAATAACAAAAAACCTAGGATAGCAAAAAGTCTTCTCAAGGATAAAAGAACTTCTGGCGGAATCACCATGCCAGACCTAAAGCTTTACTACAGAGCAATTGTGATAAAAACTGCATGGTACTGGTATAGAGACAGACAAGTAGACCAATGGAATAGAATTGAAGATCCAGAAATGAACCCACACACCTATGGTCACTTGATCTTCGACAAGGGAGCTAAAACCATCCAGTGGAAGAAAGACAGCATTTTCAACAATTGGTGCTGGCACAACTGGTTGTTATCGTGTAGAAGAATGCGAATTGATCCATACTTATCTCCTTGTACTAAGGTCAAATCTAAGTGGATCAAGGAACTTCACATAAAACCAGAGACACTGAAACTTATAGAGGAGAAAGTGGGGAAAAGCCTTGAAGATATGGGCACAGGGGAAAAATTCCTGAACAGAACAGCAATGGCTTGTGCTGTAAGATCGAGAATCGACAAATGGGACCTAATGAAACTCCAAAGTTTCTGCAAGGCAAAAGACACCGTCAATAAGACAAAAAGACCACCAACAGATTGGGAAAGGATCTTTACCTATCCTAAATCAGATAGGGGACTAATATCCAACATATATAAAGAACTCAAGAAGGTGGACTTCAGAAAATCAAATAACCCCATTAAAAAATGGGGCTCAGAACTGAACAAAGAATTCTCACCTGAGGAATACCGAATGGCAGAGAAGCACTTGAAAAAATGTTCAACATCCTTAATCATCAGGGAAATGCAAATCAAAACAACCCTGAGATTCCACCTCACACCAGTCAGAATGGCTAAGATCAAAAATTCAGGTGACAGCAGATGCTGGCGAGGATGTGGAGAAAGAGGAACACTCCTCCATTGTTGGTGGGAGTGCAGGCTTGTACAACCACTCTGGAAATCAGTCTGGCGGTTCCTCAGAAAACTGGACATAGTACTACCGGAGGATCCAGCAATACCTCTCCTGGGCATATATCCAGAAGATGCCCCAACAGGTAAGAAGGACACATGCTCCACTATGTTCATAGCAGCCTTATTTATAATAGCCAGAAGCTGGAAAGAACCTAGATGCCCCTCAACAGAGGAATGGATACAGAAAATGTGGTACATCTACACAATGGAGTACTACTCAGCTATTAAAAAGAATGAATTTATGAAATTCCTAGCCAAATGGATGGACCTGGAGGGCATCATCCTGAGTGAGGTAACACATTCACAAAGAAACTCACACAATATGTATTCACTGATAAGTGGATATTAGCCCCAAACCTAGGATACCCAAGATATAAGATATAATTTGCTAAACACATGAAACTCAAGGAGAATGAAGACTGAAGTGTGGACACTATGCCCCTCCTTAGATTTGGGAACAAAACACCCATGGAAGGAGTTACAGAGACGGAGTTTGGAGCTGAGATGAAAGGATGGACCATGTAGAGACTGCCATAGCCAGGGATCCACCCCATAATCAGCATCCAAACGCTGACACCATTGCATACACTAGCAAGATTTTATTGAAAGGACGCAGATGTAGCCGTCTCTTGTGAGACTATGCCGGGGCCCAGCAAACACAGAAGTGGATGCTCACAGTCAGCTAATGGATGGATCATAGGGCTCCCAATGGAGGAGCTAGAGAAAGTAGCCAAGGAGCTAAAGGGATCTGCAACCCTATAGGTGGAACAACATTATGAGCTAACCAGTACCCCGGAGCTCTTGACTCTAGCTGCATATATATCAAAAGATGGCCTAGTCGGCCATCACTGGAAAGAGAGGCCCATTGGACTTGCAAACTTTATATGCCCCAGTACAGGGGAATACCAGGGCCAAAAAGGGGGAGTGGGTGGGCAGGGGAGTGGGGGTGGGTGGATATGGGGACTTTTGGTATAGCATTGGAAATGTAAATGAGTTAAATACCTAATAAAAAATGGAAAAAAAAATTGATTAAAGAATTTTAAATGTGAAAAAAAAAAAAAAAAAAAAAAAAAAAAAAAAAAAAAAAAAGAGGTTAAATGGCAAGTATACATATATAAAATTCAGGAAAAAATGAAATAACCCTAATGTATAACTTTTGCTTTTATGAACTACAACCTTTTTGAAGCAAATCTCCTTGTTAAGCTACTAGAGCCTCATATTCTTTTTTTATATTTTTTATTATTACATATTTTCCTCAATTACATTTAGAATGCTATTGCAAAAGTCCCCCATACACTCGCCCCCCACTTCCGTACACACCCATTCCCATTTTTTGGCCCTGGCATTCCCCTGTACTGGGGCATATAAAGTTTGCATGTCCAATGGGCCTCTCTTTCCAGTGATGGCCAACTAGGCCATCTTTTGATACATATGCAGCTAGATTCAAGAGCTCCGGGGTACTGGTTAGTTCATAATGTTATTGCACCTACAGGGTTGCAGATTGCTTTAGCTCCTTGGATACTTTCTCTAACTCCTCTATTGGGGGCCCTGTGCTCCATCCAATAGTTGACTGTGAGCATCCATTTATGTGTTTGCTAGGGCCCGGCCTAGTCTCACAAGAGACAGCAATATCAGGGTCCTTTCAGCCAACGCTTGCTAGTGTATGCAATGGTGTCATCATTTGGAGGCTAATTATGGGATGGATTCCTGGATATGGCAGTCTCTAGATGGTCCATCCTTTTGTCTCAGCTCCAAACTTTGTCTCTGTAACTCCTTCCATGGGTTATTGTTTCCAATTCTAAGAAGGGGCAAAGTGTCCACACTTTGGTCTTCATTCTTCTTCAGTTTCATGTGTTTTGCAAATTGTATCTTATATCTCGGGTATACTAAGTTTCTGGGCTAATATCCACATAGCAGTGAGTACATATCATTTGAGTTCTTTTGTGATTGCTTTACCTCACTCAGGATGATGCCCTCCAGGTCCATCAATTTGCCTAGGAATTTCATAAATTCATTCTTTTTAATAGCTGAGTAGTACTCCATTGTGTAAATGTACCACATTTTTTTTATCCATTCCTCTGTTGAGGGGTATCTGGGTTCTTTCCAGCTTCTGGCTATTATAAATAAGGCTGCTATGAACATAGTGGAGCATGTGTCCTTCTTACCGGTTGGGACATCTTCTGGATATATGCCCAGGAGAGGTATTGCAGGATCCTATGTCCAATTTTCTGAGGAACCGCCAGACTGATTTCCAGAGTGGTTGTACAAGCTTGCTATCCCACCAACAATGGAGGAGTGTTCCTCTTTCTCCACATCCTTGCCAGCATCTGCTGTCACCTGAATTTTTGATCTTAGCCATTCTGACTTGTGTGAGAAGGAATCTCAGTTTTCTTTTGATTTGCATTTCTCTGATGATTAAGGATGCTGAGCATTTTTTCAGGTGCTTCTCAGCCATTCGTTATTCCTCAGGTGAGAATTCTTTGTTAGCTCTGAGCCCCATTTTTTAATGGGGTTATTTGATTTTCTGGAGTCCACCTTTTTGAGTTCTTTATATATATTGGATATTAGTCCCCTATCTGATTTAGGGTAGGTAAAGATCCTTTCCCAATATTCTTACAAGAAAAGTCCTTATATACTCTGTGGCTTGACAAACAAGTTAAGTTTTTATTATGAACAGTCAAAAGCCAGCGATTCAAATTCAGGTTAAAGGCTTCCAGTTCACAGGATCATTAGAATCTGAAGCAAAGTCCTTCAGCTGTATGCTTTTAAACTGCTACACAAACGCATCACAGCAATGTTCAGGCTGTAGCTGAAAATTTTCCAGTGCACTGCTGGGGCTTGAAATCTATGCATTTTAGGTAAGCGCACTAAACTCAATTCGTTATTGAGGCTACTGCCAAGAACATGGTCTGCTTGAAAACAGAATATATCACTGATCATCTCATGCTGGAATCCCCTCTTTGTGGAGATAATTGCCGTGTATCCGAAGCTGCTTTATTTCATAATTAGGAAGGTGGGCCTGGATTACCACAGAAGAGGAAAACTCCTGCAGAAAATGTTGTCAGAACCTGTATTCTTAAGAGATGATCTCAGGTGAGGTGTTCTTATATAAGTGGGGTCCACGTATAGGTTAAGTAGTCTTAGTTTTTAAGATGGTTATAGAAATATTAGTAAAAAACCCTAAATATATACAGAAAACATGCAAATATATTGAAAGTTTTTACAAATGGATGGGGAAACATCTTTTTGGTTACTTCAAAGATTATTTGACGAGAATGACATCTTATTTTTTTCCTTGTATATAGCAAAGTACTGTAAATTTCGCAACTTGGAAATGCATTTTTCCATGAGTGAATCTATGAAAGTTGTTTCAGAATTTAAAGTTCAGTGACACAGTGGTTACTCCACCTACCTTTGGCAACATGTTATGGAAAACTTGAAGGACGGGCAAGATGGCTCAGCAGGTAAAGCTGTTTGACACCAAAATCTGACCTCCTGTATTCCATCACCATATTTAACTGTGACACAGAAGGACTAACTTCAGAGAGTTGACCTCTGAACTTCCCACTCA